>NC_060119.1:209414702-209718393 GCF_021461395.2 Schistocerca americana
CGATGGAGCTCCTGCACATTTCAGTGTTCGTACGCTTCTCAACAACAGATTCGGTGACCGATGCATTGGTAGAGGCGGACCAATTCCATGGCCTCCACGCTTTCCTGACCTCAACCCTCTTGACTTTCATTTATGGGGGCATTTGAAAGCTCTTGTCTACGCAACCCCAATACCAAATGTAGAGACTCTTCGTGCTCGTATTGTGGACGGCTGTGATACAATACGCCATTCTCCAGGGCTGCATCAGCGCATCAGGGATTCCATGCGATGGAGGGTGGATGCATGTAACCTCGCTAACGGAGGACATTTTGAATATTTCCTGTAACAAAGTGTTTGAAGTCACGCTGGTACGTTCTGTCGCTGTGTGTTTCCATTCCATGATTGATTTGATTTGAAGAGAAGTAATAAAATTAGCTCTAACACGGAACGTAAGCAATTCCGGGCACATGTCCACATAACATATTTTCTTTATTTGTGTGTGAGGAATGTTTCCAAAGTTAGGCCGTACCTTTCTGTAACACCCTGTATACATTGTACACTAGCCTGCATACACTTCATACTCTCCCTCCCCCCTCCCCCCACCAGTGTCACCGGTACTTCTCGCTGAAGCTGACGCATCGTCCAGACTGGGTGATAGCAGGTCGCATACTTGTTGCTGCTGGTTTCCTGGTGGTGGGCTTCGATGTCCAAACAACAGGTCGTGCAC
Organism: Schistocerca americana; assembly: GCF_021461395.2. Classification (NCBI taxonomy): domain Eukaryota; kingdom Metazoa; phylum Arthropoda; class Insecta; order Orthoptera; family Acrididae; genus Schistocerca; species Schistocerca americana. Next base: position 209,415,409 of record NC_060119.1, read on the forward strand.
TGTGGTGAGCTCTGACGACTGTTGCGGCTGCTTCACAGTGTGTGGTGAGGTAGTAGATGTACTTGTCGTGTCTGTGGTGGGTGCAGCTGGGTCATGATCTGTGGTACTTACACCAAAGGCTGGCTTAAGTCTATCGACACTAATGACCATCGGTGTGCCCATTATGTCGGTGCTGAATGTTTTGTCTTGCTTGCAAACTACACGGTGTGGTCCATTTCGAATAAAAACATAGTGGCGATTATGTAGCTCATCGAACATGAAAGGGTGGCGGTTCGGCTGATCCCTTGGCGCCACCAGACGTAACTGTCGAATCCATGTGCGCAGCTTATTCACAAACTCTGACGGGTCAATGGACTCATCTTGTACATTGGTGAAGAACTCACCAGGAAGGCATATAGGTTGACCATACACGAGCTCTGCTGTAATTGCTTGGTCTTTTCAGGGACACATGTAGACTTAAGAGAACGATAGGTAGCGTCTCTGTCCACCATTGCGAATCATGGCACCGCAGTGAAACTTTGAGCTGATGGTGCATACGGTTAACTAACCCGTTTGCCGCTGGGTGGTACGCTGTGGTCCTGATTGTTCAGTTTGTCATCGACACGAATGATGTTAGTAGTAAATTGATGCGGCTGTACTTTTTGCAACGCGGCACGATACGGAGCGCAAACGTGTGTCGAATTGAGCGCCGGTGACCGTCGAACATCACTACAGGGTCAGCAACTGTTGCGGGATAGCAAACCTCTTTTTATTACTATAGGAATAAACCGTAACTCAAAATGATGTTCGAGTGAGAGAGGGAACAAACAACAAAACAAACAAGATAGCTGGAAAACAAAGAATAAACATAGATAATAGGCTGTGTCAGAGATGCTGTTGCATGGAATCTTTCACTTGTGCGTAGCACTAAATCTTACATATATACACTGTACACTAGCTAGCGTACACTTCATCATCAAGAAAGCCGCAGAGAAAAGGAAGAAGCTACAGAATCCACGAGTGAACATCAAGTGTTTACAGGAGGGTCATGAAGTGTTGCTCAAAACACATCGTTTATCTCATAAATTGAAAATCTTTTAAGTAGCAAGTTTTTCTTGGTGAATGAAGTTCCTTTTCGCATACGGCGAATCACACACGAAAATACTGTGGAGCTTGAAACCATAAGTACACATAAATCAAGAGGTCTTCATTATGTATCGAACATCAAAATGTACAAAGAATCGTACCCTAGGGGGTTTACTGTACTTTGGTAAAGATTAGATTAGATTAGATTAGTTTTTCGTTCCATAGATCTGTGCTGAGGAGATCCTCGTGGATGTGGAACATGTCAATTTTTTTAAGCTGAAATAACAATACTAATAGTATGAATATATGCAATACATCACTTGTTTCTATTAAAAAATTTGTCAATGGTAAACATTTGCAGTGGCGTGCATAGATGCCTCAGCTGTGACACTGTACTTTGTTATTTAGCTTGCAGCACTGTTTCATACTCTTCAACTAATCTGTGTATCTGTTAATGTATATCTTATTGCCAATCTACTTAGTACGGAATTTTAAAGAACAGTGATGATCTGTGTTTTGGTTTATGTGAAGAAAAGCACTTTGAATTTGCTAAGCATAGTCTGAGCAGCTGATAAGACAGTAAGAGCAGACAATTTATTTTTTTTATCTATGTTTACACTACAGCAATGTGGAATGGTAAGCCATCTATGAACAATTTGAATTCAGCTGGTATTATTCTGAGTTTACTGGTGAACTATCTGATTGAAGTGTAATACTGTTATATTATTTCTTGAGTTTAGAAATTTTTCTTTTGAAATTCTGGTATAACAGAATAGACTGAGTTTTGAGGTTCTAAGATACTCATTTCTTTCTTCATGAAGATAGTTTGCACATATAATGAAGTTTTTTGTGTCTTGTGGTAACTTGATGTACATTTTGCTTTACCTTTGCCTGACAGAATACTGTGTTATTTTTGAAAAAAGTACATGAGATGACATTTTCTGTAGGTACATATTTTGTGAAGTGGGTCATCAGTTGTAGAGGTATAGCTGCTGACATTATTTTGAATGAGAGACGGTGTATGGGTGGTTCTGAATTGAGGAAGGTATTTCTGATGGGCAGTAGTTTAACTAGGAACATTTCTGACTGATGCTTGTTCTATTATTTATGACCTATTTTTGAACAGTGATAATTTCCTAGTTGTATGCATACACTTGAGGAACTAGGGAATGCTGTGTGATATTGATATGGAATATGATGGTGAATTTTGGTTTAGGATTGCCATGTGAGGCTTGTGATGTTAATATGAGTTATTGTGGTGCAACTATTGTATATTTTTGGTGCAGTTATGGTATATTATGTGAAGTGGTCTATGAATCGTAGGATTTTATCCTGAAGGTTAACCAGATGTTGCGAGGAAGACAGACGAGGCATTATATCCCATTTAGTTAGGAAGCATTTTTTGCATTTATCTATGGAGCAAGACAAGTTAAGGAAAGCACACTTTTTGAATGAAGCTACCCACAGCTGTATTAGATACATTGAGATTCTGTTTGTGCACATTTTATTCGAAGGTAGAGTCACAGTGATATCTTAGGCCATGTAAAACCCACATCTTCATAAGACATTTATTTTCTCGTGAAAGGATTTAGAGGACAGTATTACTGAAGTTTTGTTACTACGACGAGCTGTATTATGACGTTAAAGAGTTGTCAATTATGGAAATAAAACGAATTACAGTTTGAGATGTCAATCACACTTGCTATAAACATTGTAAACTCCAGAAAACACGACACTTTTACCTGTATAAAACACCAACTGGATTTATTTGTCGAGTAATGAGCATGAATAGTTTTACAAAGCTCTTTTCCTCTTCTGCTGAATTATGTGGGGTAGGGGTGAAATGAATTTTCTAGCTCTGCGAAGGTGAAGAATTATATTGTCTCGTTGTTTGTTGTTGTTGTGGTCTTCAGTCCTGAGACTGGTTTGATGCAGCTCTCCATGCAACTCTATCCTGTGCAAGCTTCTTCATCTCCCAGCACCTACTGCAACCTACATCCTTCTGAATCTGCTTAGTGTATTGATCTCTTGGTCTCCTTCTACGATTTTTACCCTCCACGCTGTCCTCCAGTGCTAAATTGGTGATCCCTTGATGCCTCAAAACATGTCCTACCAACCGATCCCTTCTTCTTGTCAAGTTGTGCCACAAACTTCTCTTCTCCCCAATCCTATTCAATACTTCCTCATTAGTTACGTGATCTACCCACCTTATCTTCAGCATTCTTCTGTAGCACCACATTTCGAAAGCTTCTATTCTCTTCTTGTCCAAACTGGTTATCGTCCATGTTTCACCTCCCTACATGGCTACACTCCATACAAATACTTTCAGAAACGATTTCCTGACACTTAAATCTATACTAGATGTTAACAAATTTCTCTTCTTCAGAAACGATTTCCTTGCCATTGCCAGCCTACATTTTATATCCTCTCTACTTCGGCCATCATCAGTTATTTTACTCCCTAAATAGCAAAACTCCTTTACTACTTTAAGTGTCTCATTTCCTAATCTAATCCCCTCAGCATCTCCCGATTTAATTTGACTACATTCCATTATCCTCGTTTTGCTTTTGTTGATGTTCATCTTCTATCCTCCTTTCAAGACACTGTCCATTCCGTTCAACTGCTCTTCCAAGTCCTTTGCTGTCTCTGACAGATATTGTCTCAGTTAAAAAAAATTGTTCTTCTACTTATTTCTGTTTACGCATGTTGTACTTTCCTTTTGTATGTGACATGACCATAATTGCATTTTTCTTTATTGCAGAAGTAATAAAAAAACACAGAACTCTATGCATTTGTAGGAACTAGCAACGTTTTTCAGATCAGAGTACAATGTACATAGTGAGCGAGTTACATTCTAACAATACAAACGTTCCAGTGGTCTCTTATGAAGAACTATACATTCCAGAAGTACCCAGTTGTGCTACAAACGTTGATGCATGACGTATATAAAAATATGTTATGCATTTTGACAACCTTTTCTTTTCAGCATGTAGCAATTTTACAGCTTGATGCAAGTTGATCAGCTACATTTTATGCCATGTTGTAAATAACTGCGTGAAGTAAGTTACTTCAATACATTAATGTCTTTCTATTTATACAATTTTATTTCAGACTTTATTTCAGACTGTCATTAAGCAATAATGAAGCTTCATTTTCGGTTAATAAACCATTTCTTTCAACTACTACTGAACAGTTCGAGGATTAGTCTTTTTTGTGTTGAATCTTAGAGTAAGTTCTGTCATTATTAGTTGCTTTGTAAGGTATGTCTTTTGAATGTCGTATTTATTATGCTGTTGTGACTAACTACAAATGACCACACAATTCTGACTCCACACACAGGCACTTGACATCTGACGATATTGACCTTGTGTTGCTACCTGCTATTTTCCGTTTGATGATCATCATGTAAGCATTAGTGTGATTTTTGCGAAATGAAATACTTATGTTGTAATAATAAGGAAGTACTTGTTATAATCACAGGCCCATTACTTAGTGATTGAAAGTGTAATAAGTTACGAGAACTAATTATGCAGTCATAAGAAATGATATTCTTTACTAACTTCACTGACTGGAGCTCAAGTCACTTATATTGTGTAAGAAGGAATTGCATGTATATGCACATGTAATTTTTCTTAAATATCTCCACAGAAACTGGATTATTTGAACTTCATATTTTGATTGTTTACCTGTAATTTTACAGTGTATGTAAGTGTATCTTCGAGCAACGCAATTTTTCTATTGTAAGATAAATTAAATGATGTGTAACTACTATGCATATATGAACTTTGGGATCTATAAGTAACTGTAACATTTTTTAAAAATATGTTATCCTTAATGTATTTGGACACATCTGTATGGCCTTCAGTGATATTATGAATCACATATTGTGTATGTTCTGGATCAGGTCATGTACTCTCTGGTCGCTGTGTACTATGCCATTAGAAAATGAATTTTTATAGAACTAGTTTGCCACTATGTGATTGACATGAACTTCATTTTTACAATGGTACTTCAAGGAACCCGACACACTTATGTAATTATCTGTAGTCATGTGCATTTGAATCATTTACTGAGCACTGAGTTTATGTGCCTATTCATCTAATGTTGACTTTTATATGCAAGTGCATATAACTTATTATCATTCATTTATTCAATATGATTTGTTTCTGTTACTATGTCATACATGAGACTTTTGACCTCTGATGACAATTATGAGAACCTATTTTCTCAAAGGGATATGATGTCAATGCTTTTATCGTGTATTCTTCGATGCTCAACAAGGTATACTTGTGCCTCATACTATTATTACTGCATCTTTATCTGAATATGAAAAGTAATGACACACTAAAGCTTTTTGGTGTTGTTGTCAGTGGGCATAATGTATGTAATGAGTGCCTGAGTCTGCTGACACCTCAGACTTGTGTGTCGTCAACAGAAAATACTAACATTTTTGGTGTGGTTATCAGTGGACATAATGTGTGTAATAATTCCCTGAGTCTGCTTATACCTCAAACTTGTGTGTCATCAAATGAAAATATTAACATTTTTGGTGTGGTTGTCAGTGGACGTAATGTGTCTATGAGTCTCTGAGTCTGCTTACATCTGAAACTGTTGTGTCATCAAATGAAAATATCAATATTTTGGTATGGTTGTCAGTGGACATAGTGTGTGTGGTACCCTGAGTCTGCTACACCTAAAGCATGTGTTTCTTTACCTAGTTTTCTGTTGCCAGATGATTTATATTCTGTTGAAGAACTGTATACAACATTTTGTTGTCTTGTCAAATGAACAACCGCCAATGTCAGGTAAATTTGAGTGCTCACCAGCACAATGATTCTTGTATATTTATTTTCTCTCTCTTTGCACTATTTGCAATTCTGTGTAATATTTGTATCTACTCAACTGAAAGAGTCTGCAGCTCGTGCTCTAGTGGATCACGGGTTCCCAGGATTGATTCCCAGCCAGGTTGGGGATTTTCTCTGCATGGGGACTGGGTGTTTGTGTTGTCCTCCTCATTTCGTCATCGCCATCATCATCATCATCATTTCTGACAGTAGCTAGATTGGACTGTGTAAAATTTGGACTGTGTAAAAATTCTGAATTTGTACGGGCACTCATGACGGCAAAGTTGAGCGCTCCACAAACCAAACATCATTTTTTTTACGCTCTTGGAGAACTATCAATAACAGGTTTGTTATCCTGTCAAATGAAATGAAATGTCATGTGGCTAGGGTCTCCTGTTGGGTACCCGGTCGCCTGGTCCAAGTCTTTTAGCTGACGCCACTTTGGCGACTTGCGCGTCAATGTGGATGAGATGATGATGATGATGATTAAGACAACACAACACAACACCCAGTCCCTGAGCGGAGAAAATGTCCGACCCAGCCAGGAATCGAACCCGGGCCCCTTTGCATCGCATTCTGTCGTGCTGACCCTTCAGCTATAGAGGCAGACATCCTGTCAAATGAAGTGCTATCAAAGTCAGGTGGTTATGAGTGCTGGTCAATTTTCAGCTCATTTCGTTTATGTACGAGGGCCATCTCAAAACAATGCCTGGGGCATTGATCACACACCGGCAGACCATTTTGTAGCAACTACTGCCAATGCAAGCCAGGACCCAAGGTTTCTTCGCTACCATGCGAATATAAAGAGGGACAAGCTGGGCTTCAGATCCAACAATTCTGAGTCTAACAACTACCCTTTCTCCATGTGGGAGGTGGAATCGACTCGGTCTGAGACCCATGATACTGCACTCAGTTACGACCTGATCCTGTACTGCATGCTTCGACATTTTCCAACTGTGACAAAGAAAATCATCCTCGAATGTTTTAATTTGATATAGCAGACAGGCCATTTCCCCAACAAGTAGAGCGAGGCAATTTTAATATCTCTCTTCAAGCCATAAAAGGACTGCACATGTTCCACTAGTTAATGGAGTATAACATTAACGTGCTGTGTAAGAAAGACCTCGGATCAAAGGTCAGCCATCGTCTGGTGGATTCCGGAGATCACTGTCGACAACCTACTAGAGGAGACTATTCAGCAGTCTATCCTACAGAAACATCACTGTATTGGCATAATCTTTGATATTAGTAATGCATATGACACTACTTGGAGCCGCAGTGTGCTCGCACAAGTGTATAAATGGGGATTTTGTGACCGCCTCCCCATCTTCATATGGTACTTCCTATATAAGCGGTTTTTTAGGAGCTAAGTTGACGACACACTGTCAGATCATTTTGAGCAGGAAAATGGTGTCCCTCAGGTAAGTGTTATACGTGTTAGCCGCTTTCCCATAGCCATCGACAGTATTAAGTCTATGGTAAGAAGTCCTGTACAATACTCCTTATTTGTGGACGATTTTGCTGGTTTGTGTTCCTCTTTAAATTTTGCAATAGCCGCTCATCAGTTGCGACTTACAGTGCAGAGGCTAGAGGAGTGGGCTGCCAAGACAGGTTTTCAGTTTTCTGCAGATACGTGTATGTGTGTCCACTTTAATCGTTCTCATCGAATTTTTAAGTTACCTGACTTGCATATGAGGGACACCATCCTACATTTAAGTGATTCAGTGAGGTTGCTGGGCCTCATTTTTACTCCAAATTGTCGTGGTTGCAACACCTGTGAGACCTGAAAGCGAGAACCCTGAAGGCACTGCCTTAGCTACAGGTCTCAGGGAGCAGACAGCATGCGTCTGCTCCAGTTTTATTGGGCTTTCACAGCTGGACTATGGGTGTGCTTTGTATGTATCAGCTGCCAACCATGAGGGGATTTGGCTGGCCACCAGTGCCTATAGGGCTAGTCCCATATCCAGTGTCTGCACTGAGGCTGTGGAACTACCACTCACCATCTGGCAGCAGCTCCTCACTGTATCAGGCATGTAAATTCCTCCAAGCTCTGACTCCTCCTGCATACCATACTGTTGTTCATCCACCTTTGGAACATCTTTTCTTCAACTGTCCATGAGCAACAATGCCACTTGGGGTCTGCGTGCAATGTGTGTTGGAGTCACTAAGTGTGGAGCAAATAAAACCCCATATCCAGGGTTTTAACTGTCTGCCGCCCTGGTTACTGCAGAGGCCCAGAGCAATTTTAAATCTGGTATAGTACAGGATAGATCACACTCTTGCTTCAGCTTTTAATGGCATATTTTCTGACACTTTATCTGAGCATCACAACTATGTAGCTGTCTTTACAGATGGGTGCAAACAATGGGCCCCAATTGATTGTTCTGTTGTTTTCCGGATTGTGTTCTCAATGTCAGATTGCCAAAAGGCTTTACCGTCTTCGGTACAGAATTATATGTGATCTTGTGGGCACTGGAGCGGATGAGACGTTCTTCCAGAGCTAAATTTCTTGCCTGTTCCGATTCTATGAGTGCTCTCCACTCTATGAAACATATGTACCCATCGATAAAGTCGTCCAGAATATCCAGGATGCCATCCTCCAGCTACAACAACTGGGGAAGCAGGTGTCTGTCTGCTGGATACCAGGGCACATTGGTATAGCAGGGAATGAAAGGGCGGATCTAGACAGCAAAGGAGGCGTGTTGCGTTCCTCATCCCCCTTCATGCTACAACCTAACTATTAAGACCAAGAGTTTGCGTTGATGGGAGGATGAGTGGATGGAAGTGACAGATAATAAGCTCCATCTAGTAAAGCACACAACATGGCCATGACACACTTCTTTACTCGTCTTCACATAGGCCTTATGACGCGTGGCTTCTTGCCTTGAGAGTGGACTCTCCAGCGTGTGGGGGTTGTGGCGTACAGATCACTATGCGCCACATCTTGTTGGACTGTGTTTTATTTTCCAACCACCAGGCTGATGTGGATTTGCCAACGCATCTGCCATCTATTTTAAGCAACGTCAAATGGCTGTGGTTCGAGTTTTAAAGTTCTGCAATTTATCCAACATTTTTCCAAAGATTTGAGGGAGATGGTTTTAATGTATTAATGGGATGACTGGCTCACCCCTATTTTTTGTACGCAGTCAGCCAGTGATATTTTCCTGTGCTTTTCTTTTAACTCCTTTGTCGTTTTACTTGTGTTTTAATCTTATGTAAACCTACTTTTATTCTTTCTCCGTTGTTTTAGCTCTTGTGAGATAGAGTCATTGTGTGGTCGATTCGAGTGCGGAAAAGTTTTCGGGGTTTTAGCCACATTTATTTCTTTTAGTGAGTGATCAACGTACACAGTAATATTTTAAAATCTTGGAAGAGTGGCCTGTCGGTAAATGATATTTACATGCCTGCTGTCGGTTGGTTAGCCGCTACAGACAGCATTTCCATCTCCAAGTGTTATTTCTTTCATAAATGTGTTTGTGGCCCCTGATTTATCCCTGTGCGAAATCTGTTTTGGAAACCAACATTTGGCTTTCGTCTTCCTTGTATTTAACTCTTGTCACAGGTCTAATGCCATAACCTGCACTATAACATTGATATAACGTATGATTTCAATTGACGCCATACCGAAGGCTATACAACTACGTAGAATTTGTGGGGTTCTGTGTATGCGATAGCTCACGATGCCACTACAGAAAGCCAAAAATTGTGGCGCCACATTCGTTACGTGTGTGAACCCAATTTAAGGCAAAAGCAATGGCATAACGTCTGCAATAGGAGCGCGCATAATAAAACACTGTATTGTTTAAACCAACTATAGGGTTGATGTGACCCTTATTTACAAGCACAGCAAACTAATTACTCGACATTGTTTCACAGAACTTTATAATGTCTAATCATTAAAGCACACCACAAGCTTCAAAACCCATACATTGACTTGGAACTGCCTTCGCATATTTTGGTATCATTTAAAAGTTGAATCTGCGTTCACTTTAAACCAGCTGCTCCATTTCTTAAGGACCTGAAATTCTTACGCTTGTTGTCACCTTGTCGATGTGGCGAAAGTATATGGAAAAAATTAAGTTTTTATTCCAGGCAGATGAAAAGTTAGCTGAAAATATCCTGCAAAAGTATAGGAACAAAGGGTGAAATACGGAATATAACAATTATCTCATATATCTTAGAGCCGTAAAGCTTCGAACGCTGAAGTAATTTCTGCTTTAAATCTGACACGAATGCAAAGCAATACGCTTTTACGTGAAGTGATAATGATTCCGTGCGGAGCAGCAGAAAACAAGACGAAATTTTCTATGTCTTTTGTTTCGTGTTACAACTACATATTTCGAAGTTACGAGTTCATGCTTCAGTTATTTATAGACTTCTTCAAAAGCAGTAAGATAAATTAGACGGTATAATGTATTTTTTAAACAAAATGTCACCACAGGCCTGTGGTATTACCTTTGGCGCGCTATGTTCGACCTATGATCGAATTTAATATCGTGACCTGTTTTGATTGTTGGGATGTTGGCTATGGTTGTTTATGGTAACAGTGTTTTGTGTTGAAAGTTGATGCTGCTGATTGAGTGAGAATTAAGTCATTCACTTTATTTTTGGCAGTAGTTTGTATGTGCGGCGTGACTATATAATTGTTCATATATTATTGGAGCTAATAAAGTACGTGAAAAGAAAAATATTGATTGCATTTGCAGTTGGCGTGTTGTTATTTGTGTACTGTAGACGGAAATGAACATCCCTGATTGTGGAGCTTGTGAAACAGATCTAGCAGTGAACCTTGTGTGTGATGTTAATAATGAGTACGTATATCCTCATCACATACGTAAATAGTGCCACAGCTGTTTGTGAAATGTTGCAGTAGTTACCATCGTGGGAAACTTTCATTGCTACCATCGCTTTCATTCGCTACCTATTCCCCGAGGAAGCACACAGGACCCTATTGCCACTTTACACTGCGGGTAAGAACATTACAATTGTAGTCAAACATTTCTTTGTCACACTTATCGACTGTATTTTAACCTATCCCTTATCAGGTAGTTAACACTACTATGTCGTCTGCTTACTACACGACCGTAAATAAACAGTGTCCACCGTTTCGTATTATAATTAGCGATCATGCAAAGAGCATTTCATAAGTATCTCACCGGGTTAATTAAAATTATTTGTGCTATTTCTTGTGTTTCATTATTAAATAATTTGTATTTCTGCGATTGTGTTACTGGTGTAACTCTTGGGTTAGTTTAAAGAACTACTGTCGACCACTCCATAGAAAACGAAAGTAACTTAACATAAAAATTCTATTGTAACAAAAATAAAATTTCAACAGATCTTTTTTTTTTAATTTGTAGCCATATCCATTGCTATCCTTTCGCATAATACAGCCATTGATGCCATGCAAGCACTATGCACATTCTTTTAGTCTATGTTTTGTGTCTTAACTGGGAGGAGCAAACCACAGAACTGCTGAGGTACCTAATCAAACCTCTATTTGCTATGCAAATGTTGTCAGACATATGTGCTATGAAAATTAAGAAAAACTGGTGTGCTTGCTTACTTTCATTCCATAATGTAATACATGGTTATTTTCTGGGGTAGCTAATCAAGCCAAGCTAAAGTTTTCCAAGCCTAAAAACGTGCAATACAAATTATCTGTGGTGTGCATCCAAGAACGTCCTGCAGAGGGCTGTTTAAAGAACTGGGTATACTAACCGCAGCTTCCTAATATATTTATTCCATAATGAAATTTGTTATTGAAGATATGAGCCAACAGCTCATTTTATGGAATCAACACTAGAAATTAGAGTAACTTTTCTTTTTCGTAAAGATTTTAAGTCACTTAGGCCTACTTTCATTTGGAAAGGTGTCCACTTTTCAGCAGTACACATTTTTAGTGACGTGCAGTCATATAAAGTTTAACTAAGAATACACTTCAGTTTGAGAAGAGTCTAAAGGATTTGTTGTAGGCCAACTCCGTCTACACCATTGATGAATTTCTTAGCAGAACCAGTTGATATGTGTATGTTATTAATAATATGAGATGATGTGAATATTGCATACAGTTTGACTTGTGTACAAATTTTGTGCGGTAATGTGATCATTATAAATAAGTGTTGTAAATTTTTTTAAATTTAATTTTTTATTTGATGATGCATGGCTACAATAGCCTAAGAATTATCATATGCACCTAAGTGTATTGAATGTTCGAAATTTGATGACAAGTTTTATATCATTTAAATGTAAATATGCTTAAGGATTCCACACCCGCAAGGACAATATGATTAGGGATCTTTGACAGGTACATTCGTGTTTCTGTTCTTATTTTGTAAATAAGCATAGTGCAGTCCTGTTTTCAACGTGTGTAATATCCCAAAGGATCTTCTCTCCATGATCAGTTGGAGAAGTTTTCTCTGTATACATTATTTATTTTTTATTTGTATACTCTTTCTCAGTTTTTTTGGTGTCTTAGTAATTCTTTAATTCTTTTGTTTATAAATTTTCTAATGAGTATTCTGTAAACTATGAACTGACTTATGAACATGGTCTTACAGTGCTTGTTAGATTCCTTACATACTAACATTATAAAAATGTTTGTAGGCCTTTAAAAAAGTTTCATGCCATGCATATTTTCGGCTTTGAATCAGGGGTGTTGGTAGCATAGAATACCTCATGTTGCATATATGTATGGGTTATATCTCGAATCTCATTCGAGCTATATTGGTTAACTGCAGTACGGGATACAAGTTTAGGGTACGTCGATTTCTTCGTTGTTGTTAGCATTAATATCCTGTTGTTCAGTTGAACTATATAGGTCAACTGAAGCACGGGATACAAATTTTACATGTGTTGTTTCTTTCGCCTCTTCTACCACTAAGTCTCTTCTTACGTAGATAGTAGTACTACTGATGGCAGGAGGAGCTACATACATAATATTTGTATCCCATACTTCCATTAACCTATCTCGTTCTTTAGTTGAGCTATATAGCTAGACACAACATTTGTATTCTCCTTTCCAGTTGACATATATAGGCTAGGTAAATCTCATCAATGTTACATATGTCGTTCTTTTCGAATAGATAATGTCAGTGTAAAGGTCAACTGAAGGACGGGATACAAATTTTAGTTGTGTCGGGCTTTTCACCTTTAGTATTGCTAGTACATATTCAAAAAAATCATATTGATACTAGTGCTGGGAAACAAAAGAAGAACGACAGCTGTGAAATTTCTATTACATACTGGAGTACACGAAAATGTACATAATGGTGCAATACAACAATGAAACATGTCAAAATAGTCAAGTGCAGTAAGATAAAAAAAAAGGAAAACAGAACTTACCACACGGGAACTTAAAAGAACCGAAGCTTGCTTTGCACCTAGGAAGACATCAACAAAAATCACATACCCACATACACAATCCTAATGTGAAATTAGCTGACATATTTCGGACAGTACATTTGCCCAACACATTTAACAAAACATTTATACGGGCAGTATGTTTGGGGAAGACTACACTTCCATGAATATTCATCTAAGTGACTTAGAAGTGTGGAAATCCGGCATTTCCCCAGCCCTACAAGAAATTTCACAGCTGACCAATAACCCTCTATGCTATTTGTGCAAGCCCCTGTGGATAATGATCTGAACTCAATATTACGATTAACTACGAGATGCTGATAACCCCTTTCCTCTAAATCCCTATATGAAGAAAAACCATCTGAAATTACAGTGGGACCCTCTGCAACATGATCTTCAATTAAGCTGATCAAAACTTCCTTCCTTCGATTGGGTTCTATTGTCAACACTACATTGTCACACTCTTGACCTAAAACTATAACCCCCCAAAACCTATAATCCCACTGGAGGTGCCCCCCTGTTGTCCTTCCTTTTGCCAAAGTGCGGATCATCAATTTCGACAATAACACCCCCCCCCCCTCCCTCCCAATGGCCCCCTATATTTTATGTATTCCTCACAGACTTCCCTACAAAAAGAGTACCAATCGACAACTGTATGCTTACTCACATGACATTCATGGACCCACAGCCACACAGGATATCTCAAACACCAACAGTGCGTGATTTTTATAATGTCTCTCAAGGCGAGCTTAGATTTTTCGAACCATGTGCCTCGTCTAATGGACCACCACAACCAATCTTTGCTGCAGTGTCATATGAATAAGTCGTGAGTACGGTGACGAGATACGCTTGTGTGGCGCATATGTTCGCTGCACTCACGACATCGAACATACTCGACAATGAGCCCACACATTTGTAAAAAACAAATTGTGGCGAACATGTCTACACCCACAGCCTCTCTCAAATCATCCAGGTTCATCGGAACAAACAAATCCATACCTACAAACGAAAAGGAGATGCTAAAAATTGTCCTAAAATAAGAAACTAATAGTCCAAATTACCTCAATATCACTAAGAATGAAATTAAATACCAAATGAATTGCAAACAGCCAATTACTTAAATAAATGCACACGATGAATATTTTGAGCAATATGTAGTGATCTCTTTTAAAATCACAGTCAATTATTTTAATGTACAATGATAGCACTTATCCGGAACACAGAACTGTTTCATTATCTATGACTGAAAGTGAAGACATTATTATCTATGAGTAATGTATGATGTCATTGGTCAAAGCTGACGGGTTGTATCCCCTGCTTCACTAAACCCGGAAATAGGTGTCAAGGAAAGGCAGTTTGACAACGCTGTTGACACATTTACAATGAGTAACTTGATTCAAAGCTAACTATTGCCCAATTAGTGTACAGAGTTTTAGTTAGAATAGTCGAGTTCCATCCTGGGTCTAAGTGCACACTGTTTCTTAAATGATAGGTATATTACAGCTAAACATTGAACATAATAATTATTTATCAAAAGGCGCAGAAATATTATTGAAGAGTAATTATCAGTTACAAAAAAATTACCCTTTATAGGAGAGAATTAACTACAAAACCTACCAATGTACACCCTACATTCAGTAAGAATGGCCAGTTGTAATATTTTAAACATGCTGTTAGTGACAGCATATCTCTCATAAAACATACATAATCTTCAGAATAGATACTAAAACAAATCTCCCGGCATCTCCAAACATTTAGTGACTTGCAGGATCATCGTTCTCTGAACGTTTTGTAGAATAGCTGCATCCACAGCTATAAGAGCAGCTTGGAAGTGTGGTGTCACTTCTACCACATTTATTGGTGGAACGTAATGTGTAACAGAATTTGGTAATAACCTGTGGAGTGGGTTGCTAGACAAACTGGTGATGTAATGCTGTAATGAAATTTAGTGGACATGAAAGTGGTGTGCACGGCAGGTGGTACTAATCGGTAGAACCAGTGATTGGAGGATATACTGGACACTGGGTTCGAATGCAATTAATAAAGTATATGACACATTACACATAGACCATGTTCCTTTGTGATTTATATGGTTGTTAAAGAACTGTCTGGAATAACAAAATATTTGATCGGGTGAACGTCTGAAACTTAGGAACATATTTATAGAATAAAAGAAACAGGGACAGACCAAGGAGGAGGGCAGTGGAGTTGTGTGTTTTTCTTCTTCTTTGTGGGACGGGATAGAACTCAAGAAAGTGGAAGCAATGCTGACAGTTTTCTTGAAAATGTGGAGGGATGTAGTTCATGGAAGACATCAGAATTAATGTTTAAAAGGAAAATAACTCTTTAAAAACAGTTGTACTCTCAGTTCTGTAATGGTATTAAATAATTGGACATGTTTTGTACAAGACCTGATGAAATTACTGTATAATAATTAAGAAGCAAGATACCATATCACACAGCCTAAAATTATAAAATGGAAAAAGTACATTTAGACTTGGAACTGAGCTTGAGTATTCTAATATAAAACTCCATGTAGCGCACTAATCGCGCCGTGTACTTAACACAGAATTAAATCAAGATACTTGTCGTACACTTGATTAAAGTGTTGCCAAACTAAGTTCCTTTGATACCAATTTTCTACCAAAAATATGCCGTGGACAGAATTTTGTCACAGACACTTTTGTACCGGTAATATGCAAGACTCATGTAGTGGCATCTGAGCATGCAGATTTATACTATTGTTCAGATGGTGTTGAACAGTCAGCACAGGCAGTTGTACGTATATAACAATGCTTTAGTATTGACCCAACTCTGTATATGCCATGGTAACAAGGGGTGGCCAGTGCAAAGTAAATGTCACAGTATGACGCGCTCGTTTTCTCGATATTTATCATTCTATCACACTGAGACTCACTCACATGCTTGTTTGGATGTGCTTTCTTGTTTGCACTTACTTTGAATGTTCTTCAGTTGTGTGATGCAGACATTTCCAGCTATGAAAGGAAGGGAACTGTTGGTGTATGCATACATCAGATCTCTGCAATCATAAACCCTTATTGTTAATACAAACTTTCCTTAAGTTTCTTATAGTAAATCACATATTAGCTACATGGATAGGGACTGTGTCTGTTGTGTGGGGATGCAGGAGGAGTTGGCCACATTCCAAAGACAGCTGGAAGCTTTGTTGGCCTCAGTCAACAGGCTCCAGAGTGCCACTTTGAGGTGCGGTGGGCCGGCTGCGGTGCTCTAGCGGTTCTAGGCGCTCAGTCCAGAACCGCGCGACTGCTACGGTCGCAGGTTCGAATCCTGCCTCGGGCATGGATGTTTGTGATGTCCTTAGGTTAGTTAGGTTCTAAGTTCTAGGGGACTGATGACCACAGATGTTAAGTCCCATAGTGCTCAGAGCCATTTTTGAGGTGCGGTGGGGATGGGGTGCTCGGGGCAGCCTCGGCTATACTAGATGTGCAGGGAGGGATGCCACAGCTCTCTGTCACTGAGCCGACCTCAGGTGTGACTGAGCTGGCAGGCCCATTCTCACCTCAGTGTGGGTGGCGGACTTGTGTCGATGTCTGGAGCCTCAAGGCGAAGGCTGCATGGGGGATGAAGGTTCCTGCCAAATCCCATGCACATTGCTAATAGTTTCAGTGTGCTTATCTGATGCTGGGAGGGAGGCTGAGCTGGATCAGAATGCACCATCTGCCAGGATAGTGGCTGCTCCTTCAGCAAGGTCCTGGCATGCAAATGGGGATAGGGGTTTGTTAGTTATTGGGAGCTCCAATGTTAGGAGGATTATGGAGCACCTCAGGAACATAGCGGCTAGGGTGGGCCTGAAGAATTACCAGTTCATGACACTGACAGGGGTGTGCCAACTGTAAAAATGGTAAGTTTGCCTAAACAGGTCATTCCAAAGGATTTAAGTGTGTTAAATCTCATGTTAGTAAATTGTCGAAGTGTCTGGAACAAGATCTCTGAGTTACTCTTCGAAATAAACAGTGGTAATGCCAATATTGTATTAGGTACCGAAAGCTGTTTGAAATCAGACATAAATAGCATTGAAATTTTGAACTCAGATTTTACAATGTTTAGGAAGGATAGGACTGATGCTATATGAGGTGGTGTGTTCATTGCAGTTAAAAGCTGTTTAAACCCATTTGAGATCAATATTTGGTCGGATTGTGAAATAGTCTGGATAAAGCTGTCAATCAGACAAGGAGTGACCATTGTATTAGGATGTTTTTATAGACCACCAGCATCTGCAACAAATGTCACAGAACGTTTCAGGGAAAGTCTTGAGTACATAGGAAATAAATACCCAAATTATCCATTAGTTATAGGTGGAGACTTTAATCTGGCACCCATTGCCTGGGAAAATTACACATTTATCACAGGGGGCAGAAGCAAAGACACGTGAAGTTATTCTAGGGAGTGCTCTCAACATACAACCTTGAACAATTGGTTAGAAAACCAACTCGAGACTGGAAAACATAAGATATCTTGGTGACAAACAGACCTGATCTTTTTGAGGACGTTAATATAGAAGGAGATATTAGTGACCATAATGTCATTGTGGTTTCTATGTCAGCGGAAGTTGCAAAAGAACCAAAGAAATGGCTTAGAGTTTTCTTGTTTGGTAAAGCAGTTAATGAATATCTTTATAGTCAGCTCCAAGCATTCACCACAGGACACAAAGATATTGAGCATCTTTGGTTGAAATTTAAAAGTATTGTCCACCACGTGCTAGAGAAATATGTGCCCAGCAAAAATACAGGGGAGGGAAAGGATCCACCTTCATTCAACAAACATATTAGGAAGTTGCTGAAAAAGCAGAGAATTTTGCAGAGTCGTTTTAAACATAGTCACTTCCCCACTGACAAACAGAAATTATGTGAAATGAAAGCAGCTGTCAAAAGATCAATGAGAGATTCTTTTAACGAACTTGAAAGCAATATTTTATCTGCAGATTCTAAAAATAACCCTAAAAAATTTTGATCGTACATAAAATCTATAAATGCTACAAATAATTCAATACCTTCTCTTGTTGACAGTACAGGTAATGTAATGGATGATGATAAATAGAAGGCCGAAATTCTAATCCTAGCTTTCAAAAACTCGTTTACGGTAGAGGACTGCAGCACCATTGTCCCTTACAATTATCGAACCAATGCAAGGTTGGCTGACATAGTATTTAGTGTATCTGTGATTGTAAAACAGTTAAGATCCTTAGATGTCAGGAAGGCATCTGGCCCAGACGGTATCCCCATAAGATTTTATGTTGACTATGCTACAAATATAGCACCATTCTTATCCATCATCTATCAGAGATCATTGGAACAGTGGAAAGTTCCACGGGACTGGAAGAAGGCCCAGGTCATAGCAATCTGTAAAAAGGGTAGAAAGCTGGATGCACATAATTACTGGCCAATTTCGTTGACATCAATTTGTTGTAGAATCATGGAACATATTTTGTGTTCAGACATAATGACCTTTCTAGACTCTGAACAGCTCATCTGCAGAAACCATCACAGTTTTAGGAAACAGCGGCCATGTGAGACATAGCTGGCCCTCTTTGTGCAAGATGTACAACATGCTCTAGATACCGGCTCCCAGGTTGATGCCATATTTCTGAAAATAATGGTGTGGGATTGTGTGGTTTGGCTTTTGAGTTTGAGAGCATTAGCATTTTCAAATGACTTCTTAGAGAATTTCTTCTGCTTGGGGGGATTACAAATTGAGAACAAAACTCAACTGATAATTTTCCAGCCTGGACGTGGTTGCTACATTGACCTGAAACTGAGCAGATTCCTTCAGCATACCCAGTCCAGTATGTTTGATGGCATTATTAGAGAATACGTGCATTTCATTTAAATTTTTCTTCCTTTGTAGACACTTAAATCAACAGCATATCTTGACCTCTAAAATATGTTTAATATTGAATGTAGATTGAATTTTGCCATTTGATGGTGGGTCAGGGAGGGAAGGGTGTGTGTGTCGGGGGGGGGGGGGGGGGAGCTGGTAGTGGTGGTGGCAGTGGTGGTCCACTGCAAGGAATTAGAATTGATACTGTTCAACCCAATTTTCATCCCTAATGAGGGTTTATTTACAAAAATCATTCACATCTAGTGCAAACAGTGGCTTACTAATTTGGTAATCGTGCTCTGTGATGTTTTTATTCAACTAATAACTGTCTGGGCATCTACTGTGAGGCTCTTTGTTCACTATCAATTAGAAATCTTTCACTGAACTCAGTTTTGAGGTATGTTAGACATTTGCTGTACTTCTGGTCCATAACAGTGTTGTGCCAGTGTTACGTATCAGCTTGCTTTTGCAGTACATAATTTTCATAGATCAGGGTCTTTAATGTGCTTTATGCTGTTTGAATGCAGCTGTATCTGTTTTAATGTAGATATGGCGAAGTATGTATCCCAGCTGTAATGGAAATGCCTTTGTGGATCTGATTTAGTGACATTGTTTTACTGTGCAGGTAACATTCTGCCTTGATCTTTATAATTACTTGTAACTTGAGAGTGATTATTTAATATTGTTGATTTTGTATATACATACATTCTTACTCCCTTCTCCCATGGTCCGTGGACCTAGCCAAGGTGGGGTAGCTCGCATGCCCTACTGATACAGATAGTCTTACTATAGGTGCAGTCATTGTGGAGGGGTATCTGTAGAGAGGCAAAGCTGATCTGTTGTTCTGGAAGAAGGGCAACAGTCTTTTCAGTAGCTGCAATGACAGCAGTCGGGATGATTGACTGATATAATCGTGTATTAGCCAACTTGACCTTACTTTGGTGGTACTGCAAATTGCTGGAAATGAGGGGAAAGTGCAGCCATTATTTTCTCTAACAACATGCAGCTCTACTGGTAGAATCCCCCTGGCTAAAATATTCTGGAGGTAAAACAAGCTTCAATTCAGTTCTCTGGACTATGTAGGAAGATGAGGTCATCAAGGAAAAAACATTAGTGTTCTATGGATAAGAGCATGGAATTTTGGGTCCAGCAATTGGGTAAGTAGATTAGTGAATTTAAAGAAAGATAGTAATTGGTTGTAGTTAGATACAGGGGGCATTAATGAAATGCATTGGCGTGTAGAACAGGACCTGTGGTCAAGTAAGTACAATGTTATAAATATAAAATGAAGTAGGGTTAATGTGGGAGTAGATGTAATAATCAGTAAGAAAATCAGAATATCAGTGAGAAAATCTGAATACGAGTAAGCTACTATGAACAGCAAAGTGAATACATTATAGTAACCAAGGCAGACACAAAGCCATCCTCCACAGAATTACAAGTTTATATGCCTACTAGCTCTGGAAGTTATGAAGAAATTGAAAGAATGTGTGATAAGGTAAAAGAAATTGTTCACACACACACACACACACTTCTACTTCTACATCTACAGCTACATCCATACTCCGCAAGCCACCTGACGGTGTGCGGCGGAGGGTACCTTGAGTACCTCTATCGGTTCTCCCTTCTATTCCAGTCTCGTATTGTTCGTGGAAAGAAGGATTGTCGGTATGCCTCTGTGTGGGCTCTAATCTCTCTGATTTTATCCTCATGGTCTCTTCGCGAGATATACGTAGGAGGGAGCAATATACTGCTTGACTCTTCGGTGAAGGTATGTTCTCGAAACTTTGACAAAAGCCCGTACCGAGCTACTGAGCGTCTCTCCTGCAGAGTCTTCCACTGGAGTTTATCTATCATCTCCGTAACGCTTTCGCGATTACTAAATGATCCTGTAACGAAGCGCGCTGCTCTCCGTTGGATCTTCTCTATATCTTCTATCAACCCTATCTGGTATGGATCCCACACTGCTGAGCAGTATTCAAGCAGTGGGCGAACAAGCGTACTGTAACCTACTTCCTTTGTTTTCGGATTGCATTTCCTTAGGATTCTTCCAATGAATCTCAGTCTGGCATCTGCTTTACCGACGATCAACATTATATGATCATTCCATTTGAAATCACTCCTAATGCGTACTCCCAGATAATTTATGGTATTAACTGCTTCCAGTTGCTGACCTGCTATTTTGTAGCTAAATGATAAAGGATCTATCTTTCTGTGTATTCGCAGCACATTACACTTGTCGACATTGAGATTCAATTGCCATTCCCTGCACCATGCGTCAATTCGCTGCAGATCCTCCTGCATTTCAGTACAATTTTCCATTGTTACAACCTCTCGATACACCACAGCATCATCCGCAAAAAGCCTCAGTGAACTTCCGATGTCATCCACAAGGTCATTTATGTATATTGTGAATAGCAACGGTCCTATGACACTCCCCTGCGGCACACCTGAAATCACTCTGACTTCGGAAGACTTCTCTCCATTGAGAATGACATGCTGCGTCCTGTTATCTAGGAACTCCTCAATCCAATCACACAATTGATCTGATAGTCCATATGCTCTTACTTTGTTCATTAAACGACTGTGGGGAACTGTGGGGAACTGTATCGAACGCCTTGCGGAAGTCAAGAAACACGGCATCTACCTGTGAACCCGTGTCTATGGTCCTCTGAGTCTCGTCGACGAATAGCGCGAGCTGGGTTTCACATGACCGTCTTTTTCGAAACCCATGCTGATTCCTACAGAGTAGATTTCTTGTCTCCAGAAAAGTCATTATACTCAAACACAATACGTGTTCCAAAATTCTACAACTGATCGACGTTAGAGATATAGGTCTATAGTTCTGCACATCTGCTCGACGTCCCTTCTTGAAAACGGGGATGACCTGTGCCCTTTTCCAATCCTTTGGAACGCTACGCTTCTAGAGACCTACGGTACACCGCTGCAAGAAGGGGGGCAACTTCCTTCGCGTACTCTGTGTAAAATTGAACTGTCCCTGTATGTGGTGCTGGCTAGAAAGAGACTGGAAGTGGGTGGCTAGCGGATCAAAGAGAAGCCAGTTTATCAGCTGGAATAAGGGAGGAAGGCATGGCAGGTACAGTTGTAGTAGTCAGTGAGAAGCAGCACACACTGGAGGGTATGTGGGGATGTGAACTGGGAGGGAGTGAAAGGATGGAGAAGGGGAAACTGTTTGTGGGGACAATGGTTTACCTGAGATTGAGACCAGGATGATTACAGGAGCGAAGTATGTGCTGTAAGGATAATTACCTGCATTTTGACAGCTGCCTTTCCTTCCACACAAAAAAATCCCATCCATACTGCCTAGCACCTATGGATATTGTATCTGTAGTGATGATTCATCTACAAAGGAGTGCCCCCTCATCACCCAGTATCACCTTGGACTAGAAAAGCTTAATCATATTCTTTGTCAGGGCTTTGATTATCTCGCATCCTGCTATGAAATGAAGGTCATCCTACCCCAGACCCTTCCCCTGTGGCAGACCAAAGTGCAAGACCTGTCCAATCCACCCACCCAGCATTTCCTGCTCTAGTCATGTCACAGGTTTATCCTACACCACAGAGGCCTGGCCACCTGTCAAAGCAGCCATGTCATATATACCAACTCTGCTGCAAACACTGCACAGCCTTTTATGTTGAAATGGCTACCAACCAGCTGTCCACTAGGATGAATGGCCACTGCCCAGATGTTGTCAAGAACAAAGTTTGACCAGCTGATGACACAACATGCAGTTGGGCACAACATGCTCAGTTTCAATGACTGCATTACAATTCGAGCCATTCCCCCCACTACCAGCTTCTCTGGGCTACACATATGGGAGTTATCCTTACAATACATCCTCTGCTCCTGTAATAATCCTGGTCTCAATCTCAGGTAACTCACTTTCCCAGCACCCTCCACCCAACAGTTTCCCCTTCCTCCACCCTGTCATCACCTCCCAATTTGGGTCCCCATGTAACCTCCAGTATGTGCTGCTTCCCATTGACCACTACAACTCTTCCTACCACTCCTCCCTCCTGTGTTCCTTGCCAGTGAACCGCCCAGCACCATATAGGGGCATAGGCATGTGTACACTTGTAGTTGTGTGTGTGTACTCTAGCTTGTCAAAGGATAAATCCAAAAGCTAGCAAGTTCTCCTTCTTTTGTGTGTGCTTTTCAGTGACTCAAATTATTTAGATAGTTTCAGGAATGAAAATTTAATTGCAATGGAGACTGAAATTCAATATTAGACAAAAGAAGAGGAGGAGAAATTGAAGGAGAATATACTGGGGAAAGTGAATGAAAAGGAAAGTTTTGTGAAGAGTGTAATTTAATCACTGCCAATCATGAAAGAAAGTTGTGTACGTGATAAAGACGTGGAGATACCACAAGGTTTTAAATAGGTTATATAATTGTAAGACAGATTTTGAAACCTGATTGTAAACTGTAGAACATTCCCAAGGACAGGTGTGGACTCCAACGATAATTTATTGTTTATAAACTGCAGATCAAAATTGAAGAAAGTTGGGAAATTAAAGTGATGGAGCCTGGATAAAGTGAAAGGACAAGAAGCTGTTAAGAGTCTCAAAGGGGACATTAGGCAAAAATTGACTGAAATAAGGGGGGGGGGGGGGGAATGCAATTAAAGGCAAACAAATAGCTTTTAGAGATGAGGTAGGACAGGCAGCAGAAGATCTTGCAACAAATGAAGCAGGTGTAAGGGAATACAGGCATAAAAAATGAGACTAATAGAAAGTGAAAAATGGCCAAGCAGGAATGGTTGTAGGGCAAATTCTAGGCTACATAAACAGGGGAAGGATACATCACCTATAGGAAAATTAAAGAGGCCTTTGGAGAAAAGAGAAGCAGCTGTATGGCTATCAAGAACTCTCACGTCAAACTGATACTATGCAGGGGAAACTGAGAGGTCTAAGGCATATATAGGAGAGCTATTCCAGGGAAGTCCACAAGAAGACAAAGCAAAAGAAGAGGAAGCAGACAAAGATGAGTTTGCGGCTGTGATAATGCGAGAAGAATTTGACAGAGTACTGAAAGAAAGACATAAATTGAAGCAAGGCTCCTGGAGCAGGGGACATTTGAATACCTGCCAGCAAAAATGTTGTAACCCTCAAAATACAAATTGTACAGGAGGCGCGAAAAACCATTACCTATGCAACAGGTTTACAAACGGCAGAAGTAGCATTCACAATCACTTGAAATGAGTCCATTACTGATTAATGTGTACAAGTTGTGGCAGTATGTGACCTGAAAAGCAAGATATTACAGATTTTCGTTTGGCATCCATGCAAAAATGTTGTAATTCTAATGAGAGTAGCACACTTTTGTGGGTTACAATGTTTATACCACTGATTTTATTTGACCTCTGATACTGTTTATTGGTTTCATTCTGATTAGGCATAAATACAATTTGCATTATACAATGTCGGAATTTCTGGGTGTTTGACTGAAGGTGGAAATATTGTTACAAAAGAAGGGTTTGCAGTGATAAACTTTCACATTTTCATTTCACAAGAATATAATGAAACAGAATCGATACTGCACACGCAGTTTGAACGAAACATTATTAATAGTTCCCACTGTGTAACATGATTATTCAAGGCACACAAGACGTATTGTTGCAAACGTACATTTCGCGTGACCGACCATGACACCGTAACTTTACTGTATCTTTAGGTTCTCATAAAACTCTCGGTATGTTTCGGGAATATATCTACACATGTCTGGCAGATTAGCTTTCTTTTCCACAGAGACAGGTAATGGCTGACCATAAAGTGTAGGTAGGTCATTCAAGCTAAACACCACCAGCAGAACTGTAATACTATTTTTATCCCTGGAGCGTTTTGTTGAGTTTGTTGTGTACCAAGGCTGCAAGTAGTTATGGCTCTTGCGGCATTCAAGTACTGTTGGGGTGTCTGAAGATATCTTCATCCTAACATAACCCGTTATTTTGCATTTTGGATGTCTGCGGACGTGCTTTTCAATACCACTTAAATCAATAAAATCGTCCTGCTCCATGTAACAAACCAGAAACTAGTTGTTTGGTCATGCAGTAGCTATTACATGAACAAATTCAAATACGGAGTAGTTCTTGTTATTTCTCTCAATTAATGCGAAATCCCTATCACAAGGCAAAAAGCTGTGTCCTGTGATAAGAAACTTTTGCTCCACAGAGGTGAACTACTTCATGTTCAGAAGATATTGATACAAAACAATAGTTTTCCAGTTATTGTTCTGTCCTGTACATCGCTCTGACTACACCATTAAAGTTCTTTCTTCAAACGGGTTTAGTACTGAAAATGTAGATGTTACGTACTTCAGAAGGCACGAAGTAATTTCTGCTGATCCCCGCTTAACAACAGTTTCAGGCCATACACACATCCACACCTTATTGTCACCAACGTTATGTATTGCCTGATTGTAGGTTGACAGCTTACGTTGATAGAAAACTGCAGAATGGGTAAGGGTAGGACAATATAGCATCAGTTGGAGGTCTGTGCATATCACAACATAGGTCTCGTTTGCTTTAGCTTTTGCTGTATCCTTCTCTAGCATTGAATATGGTACTTCCGCATGTAAATGGTGCAGTTTGCTTTCTTCGTCGATTTTCTTTCTCTCTGTTTCATTTTTACTGTTAACTAACTGCAGGAACAGTCTGTCACAATACCCACATGAATCCGAATGTGGTACTCCAAAGCGAGCATTATATTGTCCCCTGAAAATATCTCTGTAAGCTCTTTCACTGCACTGTACTGTCGGATTATGTTCTTTAAAGAGTCTGCAAAGTTTAGAAATATTCAAATCGGATCTCAGGCAGAGCTTTTCATTCTTATGTCTTGAGTAATGGCTTCCTTGTTTTGGTAGCTTCTCAGTGTGGTTTCTTATCATGTCCTTCAAGCTGTCCTGCAGCTTATTTGGACGATTCACATGCTTACCTCTTCTGTCTTCTAACAGCACACCACATTTCATCTTCCCTTGGAGCATTTGTACACGTCTAGCTGTAATCCTATATAGCTACCATGCACAACGTTTTTTGACATACGTAAATTTTTTCTGCTCCTCTTCTTAAAAAGTTCTTGAATGTTTAGTGTCTGTGCGAAATGGTCTCCTCAGTCTCCCTACATTTGATGTCTACTATTTTAATGCTTGACGAAGCCAAATGTCTGGTTTGTGCATTATAGTCTAAAGCGTAGAATTCTTGAAACAGCTCTCTGTTGTCCTCCATTTTTAGTGTTTTACACTGGTATCTACATTTGCAGGTAGCAATCTATAAAGGGATCACGTCGTAATGATAAGTATAGTTAACCACATCAACATCAAAGGTAAAAGCTATGGCTGTGCATTACAATATAATGTTTGCGAATAATGTTTAGAATCTCCCATTTCGCAGAACTATTGTATTAGATTGGCATACAAAGTTTATGCACCCACCTGTTCAGCAGGGATTTTCCCAGGTACTGGTTTGCTATTGTGGGCCAAATATGGTTACCCTGAATTCCGTTTGTGTTTCTTCGCAATCCTCTTCCATTCACTGTACTTAATTTTCCGTTTCTGGCCCCTATTTATCTCTTCCCACATGCTCTGACTTAACGTCACACAACATTCCTGCTCCATGTTTACAACGTTTCTGCATCCGAGCACCTTACGACGAATATGAAACAAATAAAAAATGGCACTTAATGCACAAGTTCGCCAACATAACTTCATACACGCTTTTCTCTTGGCACATACAACATTTATACGTGACAAACCGGTTTCTTAGAAAAGTGGGGGTTACAACATTTTTCCCGGCAGGTATTCATTTCTTCAAAATTGTTGACAGCCTTGGGAGAACCAGCCATGACAAAACCATACTACCTGGTGTGCAAGGTATATGAGATG
Source organism: Schistocerca americana (assembly GCF_021461395.2). Taxonomy (NCBI): domain Eukaryota; kingdom Metazoa; phylum Arthropoda; class Insecta; order Orthoptera; family Acrididae; genus Schistocerca; species Schistocerca americana. Next base: position 209,442,439 of record NC_060119.1, read on the forward strand.
GGGGAAGTAGCCTCAGACTTCAGGAAGAATGTAGTGCCATAATTTCAAAGAGAGCAGTTGCTGACAAATGTAAATATTACCAAATCATAAGTTTAACAAGTAAAGGTTGCAATATACTGACATGAATTATTTACAGAAAAATGGATAAGATGGTGGAAGCTGACCTCGGGCATAGTCAATGTGGTTTCCATAGAAATATAGAAACACATGTGGCAGTGCTGACCCTACAGCTTTTCTTAGAAGAAAGGAAAACCTACATTTGTAGTGTTTGTAGACTTAGAGAAAGCTGTTGACAATGTTGACAGGGATACACTCTTTGAAATTCTGAGCGTAGTGGGGTTAAAATACAGGAGTGAAATGTTATTGATAATTTGTACAAAAATCAGATGTCAGTAGTAAGAGTTGATGAAAGACATGGAGGGATTGAGCCTTGGTGGTATTGAATTTGTATATTGAGCTAGAACTAAAGGAAAAGGGAGAAATTTTGAAAAGGGATCTAAAGTTCAGGGAGAAGAACAAATACTTTTAAGTTTTGCTGATGGCATTGTAATTCAGTCAGAGATAGCTTTGGGCATGGAAGAGGAGTTGAACAGAAATGGTAGTGTCTTGAAAAGAGGTCTTGAGGTGAACACAAACAAAATTAAAGCAAGGGTAATGAATGTAGCTCCATTGGATGAGGCAAAGCTGAGTGAAGTATATTAGGAAATGATACACTAAAAGTAACAAATTAACTTTGGTATATGGGCAGCAAAGTAACAGATGATGGCAAAAGTAGAGAGGATATAAAATCCAGATAGGCAAGGAAAGAATTTCTGCAAGTAAGAAATTTGTTACTATCTAAAATAAATGTAAGTGTCAGGGAATGTTTTCTGAAGATTCTTCTGTGGAGTATAGCTTTGTATGGAAGTGAAATGTGGATGATGTGTTGCAATGTTGTTAAAAGTTCACTTGTACTGCTCTAACTTTTGTATCCAGTGAACAATGATGAACATAACTGATAGACCGTCCAGTTAGGCCCTTCTGGGTGGTGACTGGAGACAGATCCTGGTGCTGTCTTGCAGTAAGGTGTTGGCACTGTTGAATTAATTGTTGATACACACACTGTCTGAGCTGAGCTGTGCATCTGTTTATATCTGTGTTTGGCAGGTGGATGTTCACATGGGGACTATTGGTGTGACATATGGAGGAAGCATATGTGGTCTGTGTTGTGTGTGCCCTCTATGGCGTCTGCCCGTAACTATGTTGTTCCTCTCTGAGGCTGACCTTGTTGTGTGGCACCCTCTCTGTGTTAGGTTGTGTTCCACATCATGGGAGGACCCAGCAAAAATCGCCAGTGGCAACACGACAAGACTAACAGTTTTGTTTATCCATAGTAAGTTCCACTGCCTTAGTTATTCTCTCTTCTCCCTTCTTCATGATGCAACTATGAAGTTTTCATTTCGATTTCATATTCCCTTATGGATGTATTTGAATCCGACATGGCTTGCAGCATGATAGCATCAGTAATATTCTGAATCCATAGGAGGCAGTTCTACATAGAATGTTTCAGTTACGGAGGCAGCATGTTCCTTGGTAGAACAAAGACGTCAGGTCACCGTTTGTGGTAGGCCAGTGGTGCTGGAGGAGTTCGCAAGCACACTGTGTGCTCCCCCTGATTATGGGGGAAAATGTTGGCACATTGTTAAAGAGGAAATGTAGGATACTTAATAGGTGTTTTTGAATTCTGGTTAACAGAACAAACCATTTCCACAAATCTGTAAGCAACATTTGGGAGGATTTATATGTATGGAGACAGGAGTGCCTTCTAAACACAGCAAAGGACAGTGCCCAAATTTTGATTAAATATGTAACTGTTGTTACAGCCAGTCAAAATGCAGCTTCTCTGATTCAGCTATTATTTCATCTCAACTGTCGCTGAGACGTCTCACTTCGTTTATCCGTTAGGTGGACTAGTAGTACTACAGATGGTTTCAGTATTTCAGACATCAATTGAAAGAATTTCCACCTGATATTTTTGGAGAAATATGGTTTACAAGACAGATTTCAGTTATTTGGAAATGAGGATACTGGTGTAAAGCAACATGTTAATCTCTTGATCACAAAGAAAGACAATGGCAGAAAATTTTGCTGAAGTATCCATACTACCAGCAGCCAGGATGCCTTCTAGCAACAGAGAGCTATCACCAAGAGAGGCAGTGTTTGGGAGTATAGTTACAACAACAGAGACTCTTTTAGCTTCCCCTTTTACATATGGAAGTTGGATTTAGATCTATCTGCAGCTTTAGATATGATATGGCACCTTGTCATGATAAGCTGCATTACAGTGTATTTGACACTTTACAGGAGCAGAAAAATAAAACTTTCTTGACACATTTATCTGAGTCTACAATCCCCTTAATTGTCGAAAGAGATTATTTTGATTTCTCGTTTGACGCATTGGAAGGACCATATGTGCCCATATGCTTTCAACATTGTCGCCGTCATAAGCTGTGTAGAAAATATTTTAGACCTGTGAGTGATCTGCTTTATTGGTTGGTTGGTTTGGGGGATTAAAGGGACCAGACTGCCATGGTCATCGGTCCCTGATCTGCTTTATTCACGGGGTTCTTGAATACAGGCAGCTACTGTGTTAGTGTTCCTAGTTGAATTCAGAAGATGTTCCATTGCCACGTGCCCTAAGAAGCAGCAATAAAACATACTTTCTTATGCAATCAGCACCTTGTAGTTGTCTGTTTGACACTATTAGAGATATTCTGATATGGAGAAATCCTGTCAAAGCATTTTGAACAGGAAAACGCCATCCCCTGAAGAGGACTGAAGTAATATGATGTTGATGATGTACAGTATGCCTCATATGTAGACCAGTTTGCTGTAATCCGCTCTTCCTTTATCCGAGTAACAGCAACTTGCCAGTTGTAATTGACGTTCAAGTGGTTGGAAGAGTGGATGCTACATACAAGCTTCAAGTTCTCAGTGAAGACTGTGATGTCTATGGACTTCTGTCTGTGTTGGTAATGACTGAGGGGTGCAACTGAGAGCATGAAAGCATTAATGAGATTTGTGGACTTCATATTTGACAGGTGCCTTACTTAGCTGCAACACCCAAGGGACATGAAAACAAAGTCTTTTTAAGGCTCTTAATTCTGGGATTGCATGAGCCGCAGACAGGGAATGTCTGCTTCAGTTTTACAAGGCTTCAGTATCATCCAGATCTGTTTATGCGGAGGGGGGGGGGGGGGAGGCAGGTGTGCAGATCAGCAATTCTTATCTATTGGAAGACTATATGCACTATCTTCCATGAGGGAATAAAGTTGGCTACACTTATTTCCCCAACTCCCTAAGTGCACTTTAAGCCTTCGAGTGGTTGTATACAGGATGGAAACTAGTCAGATTGAACAAGGAGCTTAAGCTCTGCTAGGTATCAGAGCATTGAGTAATTTGGGACAGGTACCGCAGCCTAGGATATCCCAGTGCAATCTATTGTAGCCCACTACATTCAGAGCCATTGCTAATCAAGTGTAGTGCCATGCATTACTGGGACACGTGTAGCAGGAAATGAGGGAAAAGTTGTATTTGTGAGGTGCACTAGCCTCTTGTGGTGAAGCTCTAGAGGAAAAAAGAAACCCCTAACTGCTTGTTTGTGAACTACCTTGTGGTGGAGAGAGAGGACTTAGATGTATGCAATGCTTGTGGTGTACAACTATGTAAATACTGGTGAGTAATTCCATGTCGAATCAACACAGGTGCGAGTCTGACCATTTAAGATTTTCTTCAAATTTGGTGTGTTCATTGCACATGATGAAAGAATAATGCCTAATAACAGAAATGTAACAGAAGTACTACAAAAGTAAAGGCTGCCCAAAGCTATAAAACCGAAGAAAATTCAACAGACACTGCAGGCAAAAGCAGTTGTATCTTCTGTTCTAACAGAACAAGAATTGTGAAACAGAATTAAGGTCAGCGTCTTTGACCTTGAATAACTCTAAACATGTCTCCTTCAAAATTGATGAAAAAATATGTTTGCTTCTTCATGCAGATCAACTTAGGATTAGGATTGGATTGGATTGTTTGGGGGAAGAGACCAAACAGTGAGGTCATTGGTCTCATCGGATTAGGGAAGGACTGGGAAGGAAGTCAGCTGTGCCCTTTCAAAGGAACCATCCCGGCATTTGCCTGGAGCGATTTAGGGAAATCATGGAAAACCTAAATCAGGATGGCCGGATGCGGGATTGAACCGTCGTCCTCCCGAATGCGAGTCCAGTGTGCTAACCACTGCGCCACCTCGCTTGGTTTGGCTTAGGAGATACAACTTAATAACAGCTGTGGTATGCAAGGAAGCTATGTGGCTGGTGTGTGGTTTTGGATCCCAACGCTCCCCCTCTGAAATCTTTGTCGCCGTGACAGACTGATCTGTTGCTAAGCCTAAACTTTAGATTAGGTTATTAGGTGGTTAATTGGTTGCAAATTGGCAAAGTCAGTGAATGTGAATGCCAGGGAATGGATGTGGTAAGAGATTGAGCTTTGGCACAGCCTAACGTTTACATTCACACCGTATTTAACACTCTGTACCATATTAAACACACCTTTCATCATAAAAACTAAAGCTGTGAGATAAATTCAGGAAACCTATGTCTCATTGTGTACAAGTCTATGGAAAATGGAAATGAGGGTCCACCACATAACTTTTACCAGAAGTACAAATTGTGTATGTAAACCTCAACAAAAGATTTAAAGTATTGAAAAAAATTAACAGTTAAAAAGGCTGAACATAGTCATTCTGCATACAGAATGGGTGCTTTCAATTTTTGCTTTAAGGCTTTGGACACAGTCTTCATCAAAATTCTGTTAAAAAGGTTGTGCGATGACAAAGCATAGTGTGGTAGCAATGTGAACAGATCAGTAGAAAACGTTTGTAATATGCAAGGTAATAGTTATGACCTTTGGCCTTCAGTGATGTAAAACATGATATAACTATCCCACTTAAATACGTGTGTGGAGGGCAGGGCAAATAGGTTCAAATTTAACAAACAAACACAATGACATGTATTGTCAGGACTTATCATGCCTCAATACTGTGTAACACTATGTAACATCGTTTGTGTGTCTTTTGGGGAAAGGCCTGTTGACTTGTTGCTGTTCTCACATATACTTTTGCAGCAACATCATTCTTGTCCACTGTAAAGATGTCAGGTTTTTTGGGCTGAAGGTGAAGGACCATGTGATATAGGAATCTTCTTGTAAACCTGCTGGTATCTCCGTTATCATTCAAAACAATGTCATGAGTGACCTTCATACAAGCTTGCAACAAATCCTTTGATATCACAGAGGTGTAAATTGTTGGATTTGCATTAGAGATTAATTTCTGATGTGTGGTGAATTGGAGAATACTTTTGTTCAGGTGTTGTTATGACCAGTGGGAATAATATAGTGTAGTACAGTGTAACCCATCATGAACCATAGACCTTGTCATTGGTGAGAAGGCTTGCTGCCGCAGTGATACAAATACCCTCACTGTAGGTGCAACCACAATGGAGGTGTATCTGTTTGAAGGCCAGACAAATGTATGGTTCCTGAAGATGAGCAGTAGCCTTTTCATTAGTTGCATGTCTTGATGATTGACTGATCTGGCCTTGTAATATCATCTGAAACAGCGTTGCTGTGTTGGTACTACGAACAGCTGAAACAGCACGAGGAAACTACAACCATAATTTCTCCCATGGGAATAAAGTTCTACTTTATGGTGAAATGATGGTGGAATCTTCTGGGCTAAAGTATTCCGAAAGTAAAATAGTCCCTCATTTGGATCCCCAGACAGGGACTACTCAGGAGGATGTTGTGATCAGGAGAAACAAAACTGGTGTTCTATGAATCAGAGCGTGGAATGTTAGATCCCTTAATCGGGCAGGTACATTAGAAAATATAAAAATGGAAATGGAACAGTTAAAGTTAGATATAATGGGAATTACTGAAGTTCAGTGGCAGAAGGGACTTCTGGTAGGCAGATACAGTGGTATGGAAACAAAATCAAATAGGGATAATTCAAGCATAGGGTTATTAATGAATAAGAAAATAGGAATGTGGATAAGCTACTAAGAACAGCATAGTGAACACATTATTGTAGTCAAGGTTGACACGAAGCCCATACCCATCACACAGTACAAGGTCATAGTCAAGTAGCTCCACAAATGATGAAGAGAGTGAAGAAATGTATGACGACATAAAAGAAATTATTGATAGTTAAGGGAGACAAAAATGTGATAATGATGGGGGACTGGCATTTGATTAAAGGAAAAGGGAGAGAAGGAAAAAAGTAGACGAGTATGGATTGTGGAAATTGTATGGAAGAGGAAGCCACTGGTAGAGTTTTGCACAGGGCATAATTCAATCATTGCTAGCATTTGGTTTAAGAATCATGAAAGAAAGTTATACATGCGGAAGAGACCTGGAGACATCAGAAGATTCCAGATTGATTATATAATGGTAAGATGGATTTTGGAACTATATTTTAAATTTTAAGGCATTTTCAAGGACAGACGTGGACTCTTGACTATACTGGTTATGAACTGTAGTTAAAATGAAGAAATCACAGAAAGGTAGGAAATTAAGGAGATAGAACCTGGATAAGTTGAAAGAACCAAAGGTTGTTGAGAGTTTCAAAGGGAGCTTTGGGCAACAATTGACAAGAATGGGAGAAAGGAATACTGTAGAATATGAATGCGTAGCTTTGCGAAATGAAATAGTGAAGACGGCAGAGAATCAAGTAGGTAAGAAGACAAGTCTTAGTGGAAATCCTTGGATAACACAGGAGGTATTGAATTTAATTGATAAGTGCAGAAGATATAAGAATGCAGTAAATAAGGCGGGTGGCAGGGAATACAGACATCTAAAAAATGAGATTGACAGGAAGTGCAAAGTGGCTAAGCTGGAATTCCTAGAGGACAAATGTAAGAATTTAGAAACATATATCATTAGGGCAAAGATGGATACAGTCAACATGACAAATAGAGACTTGGAGCAAAGAATAACAGCTGTATGAAAATAAAGAACTTAGATGTAAATCCAGTCCTAAGCAAAGAAGGGCAGGTTGGAAGGTGGAAGGAGTATATAGAGGGTCTAAACAAGGTAGGCGTACTTGAGGGCAGTATTATAGAAATAGAAATGGACATAGATGAAGATGAGATGGGATATATGATATTTTGAGAAGAATTTGACAGAGCACTGAAAGACCTAAGTTGAAACAAGGCCTCAGGAGTAGACGACATTCTGTCAGAACTACTGATAACCTTGGGAGAGCCAGTCATAACAAAACTCTTGCAACTGGTGTGCAAGATATATGAGACAGGTGAAATACCCTCAGATTTCAAGAATAATATAATAATTCATATTTGCAAGAAAGCAGGTGCTGTGACAGATATGAATATTACCGAACAATCAGTTTAATAAGTTATGGTTGCAAAGTACTAACATGAATTCTTTACACAACAATGGAAAATCTATTAGGAGCTGATATTGGTAAGATCAGTTTTGATTCAAGAGAAATGTAGAAACAAGCAAGGCAATACTGACCTTACAACTTTTTTAGAAGATAGGCCAAGGAAAGGAAAACATATGTTTATAACATTTGTAGACTTACAGAAAGTTTTTGACAATGTTGACTATAATACTCTCTTTGAAATTATGAAGGTAGCAGGCGTAAAATACTGGGAGCGAAAGGCTATTTAAAACTTCTACATTTGTAAGAGTTGAGGGACAAGGAAGGGAAGCAGTGGTTGAGAAGGGAGTGAGACAGGGGTGTAGCCTATTGTCGATGATATTCAGTCTGTACATTGAGCAAGCAGCAAAGGAAACCAAAGAAAATTTGGGGTAGGAATTAAAGTCCAGGGAGAAGACATAAAAACTTTGAGGTTAGTTGAAGACATTGTAATTCTCTCAGAGATATAAAGGACTTGAAGAGCAGTTGAATGGAATGGATCGGGCCTTGAAAGGAGGATGTAAGATGATTATCAACAGAAGCAAAACAAGGATGATGGAATGTAGTCAAATCAGATGATGCTGAGCAAATTAGATTAGGAAATGGTACACTTAAAAATAATAGATGAGTTTTGCTATATGGGCAGCAGAATAACTGGTTATATCTGAAGTAGAGAAGATACAAAATGTTAACTGGCAGTGGTTAGAAAAACGTTTCCGGAGAAGTGAAGTTTGTTAACATAGAATACAGGTGTAAGTGTGTCAGGAAGTATGGTGTGTAGCCTTGTATGGAAGTGAAACAGTTTAGACAAGAGATTAGAGGCTTTTGAAATGTGGCACTACAGAGCAATACTTAAGATTAGACAGTAAATCACATAACTAATAACGAGATACTAAACATAATTTGGAGAAAAGAAATTTGTGGCACAACCTGACAAATTGATGTTTATAGTTACTATTACAAATCTTGAGGACAATGCACAAGAATATTAAATTGACAGTTGAACATGCAACTAATAAAAGCATTAACTTTCTTGACCTGAAGATTTGTAATAGGAACCACTAAACATCAACTTAGTATTTACAGAAAACCTACCACCACAATTGTCAGTATTGACAACTCATCTTGCTACCCATGCCAACAAAAAATGGGGTATTTCAGAGCCATGGTACACCGAATTAAAAAAAGTACCAATGAGTGACACAGACCAACAAAATGAAATCAATATTATTAAAACAGTTGCTGATAATAATGGATATAAACCCATAATAATAGAAAAACTCCACAACAAAATGCAAACAAAAACCACGGATCCTCTTTACAGCAATCTACACAACATGCACTCCAAAACAAATCAGTGTTTCACAGAAGCCTAACATAAATATGTTGCTCTCCCATACATAGGCCCACTATCATACCAAATAGCAAACTTATTTAAAAAGAAAAATATCACAATCATCTTTTCCACAAATAGTAAATTGCAGCAAAAATTAATCCATGATGTAAATACCTCCAAGAGTCCGTACAGTAAATCAGGACTATACAAGCTTAAACGTGATACATGCTGAAAATTCTACATTGGACATACAGGCAGAAGTTTTGAAGTTAGATACAAAGAACACATTGATGTTTTAAGGCTTGGCAACTTGAACAAATCTGCATTGAGAACAACTTAAAAATTTCACATCTAGAAGAAATAGTGGCCACTGTGAATATATTAGCAGAAATAGAAGTACACACACACACACACACACACACACACACACACACACACACCAAAACAGCACAAACTGAGTTAGCTAACACCCCTTTCCTGAAAAATTTACAAAAATTATTTTCCGCCCTCCAAAGCAAATAATATTCCTACACCCATTTGCAGATCAAGTAGCAAATTTATATGTTACTACAATTCTCATAATGCTACATGTAAATAAATAATATACTGTCTTATCCTTATAAAAAAATAAAAAAAAATCTTTGACATGGAAGATCTTTATAATGTAACAGTATTCGCTCTAAAATTCACAAAATCAATGTATTTCTGTACTAGTGTAAAATGCGTTTCAGTTGCACAAGTGAATATATGAACCTATTCCAGACATGGGATATATTTATAATGTTACAATACATCATAGCATATTTGACACTCACGTACTTCTAAACACTTTGTATCTATCAAAACATGTGATGCGTGTTAGAAATGTGTTTTGTGACAAATCTGAAGTGCTCTGTGATACAGATTTATGTGTGCAACAATAAGAATATGGTGGAAGTGTATTCTGTGACAAATCTAAAATGCTCAATGATACAAATTTGTGTGTGCAACAATAAGAATGTGACAAAAACTACGAACGTTATTTGTTGGACGAAAACAAATGCTCCAGACCAACATTTCACGTAAGTCACGTCCCAATGCAAATCTGTAACACAACCATCTGTGTGACGTGCTTATACTTATGTATTATTTACATTTTAGAACAACCAATCAATAAAAAGTGCATCACATGTTCTAATGAAAACATGAAAGCCGACTGATGATGAATTGTAATGATTTGAAACCGGTAATGGTACGTTTTGAATAAACTCCTCTGTCCCAACAGGCTTTGGAATGCCCAATGGTACCGATTGGGCACCGTAGTAGCCCCAGCCCACAAGCATCGCTGGATGCGGATATGGAGGTGCATGTGGTCAGAACCCCGCTCTCCCCGGCCGTATGTCAGTTTATGAGACCGGAGCCGCCACTTCTCAATCAAGTAGCTCCATAGTTTGCTTCACAGGGGCTGAGTGCACCCTGCTTTCTCACAGAACTCAGCAGACCAGATGGTCACCCATCCAAGTGCTAGCCCAGCCCGACAGTGCCTAACTTAGGTGATCTGACGGAAATTGTTGTTACCACTGCAGCAAGGACGTTGGCTCCCTTTTGAGTAAAGGAACTTAAAATAAATTTGTGGCTGGTTGCTGTCTCAACACCATCAACATGTACAAAATTAATATTGAAGTTGCCACATATGACTAATTTCTAGTACTTCCTATAAAGTGAATCAAGAAGCTTCTCTAGCTTGAGCAGAAATGCTCTGAAGTCAGAGTTAGGTGACGTATAAACAACAAAACTTAGAAGTTTAGTTTCACTAAATTCAACTGCCCCTGCACAACATTCAAATATATGTTCAGTGCAGTGCCGTGATACGTCTATGGACTCAGATGGAATATTGTTTTTTATGTACATGGCCGCACCCTCACCCCGCAACGAACTCCTTGAAAAACAGCCAGCTAATCTGTATCCTGGTAAAGGAAGCCTCTAAATTGTCAAATTATTTAAGTGGTGCTCCGATATACCAATAATTTCAGAGTCAACATCTATAAGCAGTTCACGAACTTGATCTCTAATACCTCTTATATTTTGATGAAATGCGCTAATTTCTTCTCTACTTGGAAACATGATGACCTCTGAAGGTGAGCCAGTAGTTAGAGGGACTTCCTTTAAGCAGGTACGTCTATCAGCTGACTTCAATCTAAAAATGGTACAGCTCAAACACCAACTACTACAGGAATTTTTCCATGAGTGATCCCACCACTACCCACTACACTGTCACCTATAAGCTTTGCCAGCCTCCCCTTCCCATACCTGTTGAGGTGCAGGCCATGCGTAGTGAAATCCAACCTATTGACCAACTCAACTGGCACCACTGCTACGTGACCCATGCCCTCTGCCATCAGTGCCTTCTCCAGCTCCATGTCAATGCACCTAACAGTCGCCTAAAGATGAAGCTGATCATGACCCTGAAACAGCTGCACGAAATGCACATTAGTGCCACCAGTCTGAGTAACTATCTTTACCAGGTCACCACCTACATCATATTCCCTGTCCTTATCAAGACGTCCCTGCTCCTCTCATTATCACTACCTGATCCTCCTTTGTAAAATTCCTACATAACTTCCCTACATTGTCAGTCACCTGAGCCAACCCTCCACTAGGCTTGACAATGCTGGTGACCTGGTACTCACTCCCCAACACTTCCCGCAACTGCTGGCTCACACCTCTACTGTGCGAACTACCTAGCAGCAGAACCTTCTCGTTTCTGTTAGACGTTGCAACTGACCTACGCCTCCTAACTGCTGAGGACTGCTGCATATTCCCTGCACCTACAGCTACAAGAGGCTCCTCTCCACTCAACTCCAACAGTTGGTCAAATCTATTGCATATACACAAAGTGTAACTGTCTGAATACCACATCTTCCTAGCTGCCTTCTTACTAACTGCCAATTCCCATTCCCCAGCACCCTTCATCCTACTCAACCTATCTAGTTCCTCCTTTGCGTGTTGTAACTGCACCTGAAGGGCACAGATTTTATGCTTCTACTCCTCTATCAACTTATTTCTACTAAAGATTCTGCATTCCCAGGAGAGGATCTGCTAGAATGCCCACTGGCTTCCCCACTGCATTCCCCCCAATGAAAATACTTTGAACAAATCTCACACTGTAACCCACTACTCACAAACCTACAACAGATCCCACACTTCTCATTTATGGTAAAATTTTACAGTTACTGAAAAAAACTATACGTCTGTGTTACCTAAGTTCAGTTACACCAATAGAACTAACAATAGTGGTCTCGAAATTCTCTCTCTACTAAGAAAGCGACTACTTTTATTAAAACAACTAAACCACAGCTAATACCAATACCAACAAAACTTCACAAAATTATTAGCTAAAACCAAAAATTCAAGGGGCCATTGGAACACTCAACGTAGTTAAAACAGTGAATGAAAATTTTACTGAAATATTTCAATAGAAATAATAAGAAATGTCAGCTGAAAACTACAGCATGAAATTTACTAAATGACTTTAACGCACAGAAAACTCTGAAAAACACTGTGAGCAAATGCTTCCAAAAGTTTATTAAATCGTTATTTCGCCACAAACAGCATGCAACACCACTGAAAACTATATAACAGTGCACAAATAACTTTGTCAGTACTTAGTAGCTTTATTATCGCTACAGCTGCAACTGGACACCTCAAAATGTAAACACACTACTCTCCATTCTCAGGAGAAGATCTTGCTAGAATGCCCACTGGCTTTCCCACTGCATTCCTTCAACTGTGATCATGCCTTCTGTATAAGGTTCTTTGGTGGTAGGTGTAACATTCTTGGAGACCAGATTTACTGTGTGGTTGATGGAAAATCCAAAAGACATAAATAATTTCAGGCTGAAAAGATTCTCAGTATCAGCATTGCTTATGATTTAGAAAGTTATGTCCTCAGTTAAGTTTTTGTAAATGGCTTTTGTGGTTCAAGTGGCTCTGAGCACTATGCGATTTAATTTCTGAGATCATCAGTCGCCTAGAACTTAGAGCTAATTAAACCTAACTAACCTAAGGACATCACACACATCCATGCCCGAGGCAGGATTCGAACCTGCGACCGTAGCGGTCGCTCGGCTCCAGACTGTAGCGCCTAGAACCGCACGGCCACTCCGGCCGGCTGGCTTTTGTGGTAAATTGAGCTTTCAGCATAGTGTGTTGCATGGTATAACTGACCAACCATCAATCTGATGGAGGTAGTACAGGTGCCTCTAGTTGTAAATATGTTTGAAAATTGATGAGACTGATGGGGGCACCTGTACTGACTTGAAAGCTGACTGCTGACTGTCCTCCAGCCATCTGCAGTGATGTGAGCAGTTTGTTGGAGGACCCGCCCTCAGTGACGAGTGCACAACATTTAACGTTAACGTCCATTTGATCCTGTGGTTGTGAGACAGGAATGGCTGCCTGACAAACAGTTATGAGGTGATCTTGTCATGCGCATTTAATGCAATCCAATCACTGGAACAGACAATTGTCTATAGCATCATTCTGAAAACAGTCCGGGCAGGACTGGTATTGCTGTTGCAATTTGTGTGGTATGAAAATCACTGTTTTCATGTGGAGGGACGTGCTTGCTGGTGTGTGTATATATGCAACACCTTATCTAATGAAGGATCATCAAGCTGTAAACCTTTTAACCAAAACTCTTTATTATGTGCTGCGCAGATAATCACAACTGTGATCATGTCTTCTGTATAAGATTCTTTGGTTGTACGTGTAAAAAACTTGCATTGGTGACTTAGCTCATGGAGTTCAGCCACTCAAACTATAGGGTCGACCAAGTTGCTTGCGACAGTGGTAAAACTCGAGGCGAGCAGAAATCGTGAGTCAGAGTCTTTGATATGAGCACTTAACGAAGAACAAATTTGTTCAAGGTAAGGTTACCGAATTTCATTATGAAGGCCAGCTCGCGCAACTACTGATAACTTTGTCGCCAAATTCATGCTAAAAAAAGGGATTTGGCGTTGTCCTCGTCTTTTGCCTTATACGCGGTAGTGCTGTCACATACATTTTTCATATCAGTTCCAGATGTCTTATTTTTCTTCACCACGGAAGAAGAATGGAATATTACAGAATTTGAAACACGAACAGCTGCTAGCATGAGTTTCTTAGAAGTAGATACCTTAGGGGTTGCGAAGCAACTCAAATCACTTGATACAGGCAAGTCTTCAGGTCCAGATTGTATACCGATTAGGTTCCTTTCAGATTACACTGATACAATAGCTCCCTACTTAGCAATCATACACAACCGCTCACTCACCGATAGATCTGTACCTTCAGATTGGAAAATTGCACAGGTCGCACCAGTGTTTAAGAAGGGTAGTAGGAGTAATCTATCGAACTACAGACCTATATGATTGGCGTCGGTTTGCAGTAGGGTATTGGACCATATACTGTATTCAAACATTATGAATCACCTCGAAGGGAACGATCTATTGATACGTAATCAGCATGGTTTCAGAAAACATCGTTCTTGTGCAATGCAGCTAGCTCTTTATTCGCACGAAGTAATGGCCGCTATTGACAGGGGATCTCAAGTTGATTCCGTATTTCTATATTTCCGGAAAGCTTTTGACACCGTTCCTCATAAGCGACTTCTAATCAAGCTGCGAGCCTATGGGGTATCGTCTCAGTTGTGCGACTGGATTCATGATTTCCTGTCAGGAAGGTCGCAGTTCGTAGTAATAGATGGCGAATCATCGAGTAAAACTGAAGTGATATCAGGTGTTCCCCAGGGAAGCGTCCTGGGACCTCTGCTGTTCCTGATCTATATAAATGACCTGGGTGACAATCTGAGCAGTTCTCTTAGGTTGTTCGCAGATGATGCTGTAATTTACCGTCTAGTAAGGTCATCCGAAGACCAGTATCAGTTGCAAAGCGATTTAGAAAAGATTGCTGTACGGTGTGGCAGGTGGCAGTTGACGCTAAATAACGAAAAGTGTGAGGTGATCCACATGAGTTCCAAAAGAAATCCGTTGGAATTCGATTACTTGATAAATAGTACAATTCTCAAGGCTGTCAATTCAACTAAGTACCTGGGAGTTAAAATTACGAACAACTTCAGTTGGAAAGACCACATAGATAATATTGTGGGGAAGGCGAGCCAAAGGTTGCGTTTCATTGGCAGGACACTTAGAAGATGCAACAAGTCCACTAAAGAGACAGCTTACACTACACTCGTTCGTCCTCTGTTAGAATATTGCTGTGCGGTGTGGGATCCTTACCAGGTGGAATTGACGGAGGACATCGAAAGGGTGCAAAAAAGCGCAGCTTGTTTTGTATTATTACGTAATAGGGGAGAGAGTGTGGCAGATATGATACGCGAATTGGGATGGAAGTCATTAAAGCAAAGACGTTTTTTGTTGCGGCGAGATCTATTTACGAAATTTCAGTCACCAACTTTCTCTTCCGAATGCGAAAATATTTTGTTGAGCCCAACATACATAGGTAAGAATGATCATCAAAATAAAATAAGAGAAATCAGAGATCGAACAGAAAGGTTTAGGTGTTCGTTTTTCCCGCGCGCTGTTCGGGAGTGGAATGGTAGAGAGATAGTATGATTGTGGTTCGATGAACCCTCTGCCAAGCACTTAAATGTGAATTGCAGAGTAGTCATGTAGATGTAGATGTAGATGTACTGTGGGAATGGCGAAGGATTGACAGTCGGCTGGTGCAGTACTCTGGCCAGGAGTTCCTCCGTATGCTTTTGACTTTCCACTTGGTGAGTCATCAGCTGTTGCATAACAGCAGCAAGAGAGAGTTCGGCCATGGTGGCTGTTCAGCATAGCAAAGTCCATAGTTCACTGAAAAGTTTTCTGTCAGCTAAATGCCAAAACTCTCATGCAAGTTTCCACAGCTCGAGCAATGGAACACGAGCAAGTTCAATCTGAAGTCGCCAGTTACATTGTGGCACACAACACAAAGGAACACTGGTTTTTGAATTTGTTTATTTGGTTCAACACACGACTGCACAACAGAAATTAATATGAAACTGCCCAGATGCGATGAACAGTCAGTACCGTAACAACATACGAATCTTAAGAGCTGCACAATAATTTTCAGTTAACAGCATGGCACAGACTGAGATTTAGAGGTTTGCGTCGGTCTAAATATAAATGAGTATAGACATCACTGGTATTGGTGGCACTAGTTTTGAGATGTCACGTTCAGCGGTGTTGTAGGTTCGCTTTGGAGGGTGATGGTAGATTCTCTGGTGTTGATCCACAGCTCTATGGCTAACAGACCTTACTTCAGTGCATCAGGTAACACCTGTGGTGTGGTGGCGAGCAGTTGCTTGTGCAGCTGTTGCAGCATACTGATCTGGAGTGAGGTGGATAGCAAAAGATAATTATAACTGTGGATTTACCACAGTACCAATTGTCCCTGAAGGGATTACACCAATATACTATACTGTCAAACTCTGTGTCCATGATGTCACAACACATGACATATTTTGCTACAACTTATTTTGTACATACATGTAGCTTTCAACTTCCATCCCAGCTTCAGTGACAGACACTTCATACACACACAATTTCCTATCTTGCCACTTACTGCCTGGCAACGGAACATAATAACCTTTGCGCGGTTGTGCCAAATTTTTGGTGAATGCTTGCTATTGGCTGGTATATATTAAAAGTTTTGACTCTGATTATCAAAATAAAAATTACTTACTATTAGCCTGTTCTTCTTCTTGGTTACCCGTTATTTGTCAAAATAAGAATACTTGCTGTTGGCTCCTCAGACTGTCAGCTTACCTGTGATTCATCAAAATTAGAATGTTTTGGTGTTGACCCCTTCAAATTATTAACATATCTGTGATTGCTAAAAAGAAGAATGCTTCTTATTGGCATGTTCACATTGCCGCCTTACTGTGCATTGCTATTACACCAATGTTTTAACAGAATTTTGATGAGGGCTGGGTCCACAGTCATCACATAATTATCGAAAGTAGTCATTCCTTATGTGGAATGACTGCTTTCAACCTTTCTAATGCTTAATATGTTTTTCAGTCTCTATGTCATTTTTGTTGCAGTTTGCGTTGCTTAATTCTATCACATAGCTGTACATATTATATTATATCTCCTAATCCAAATGTCAGCCCAACTTGAGTTTTTACTATATTGTATAGTGTAACATGAAGAAGCAAATACATTGTTTTCATAAATTTTGAAATGAAATGATGTGTTTGAGACATTCGAGGTCAGAGATCAATGTTACTGGCCGTAACTGTGTGCATTGTTTGAGTGTGGGCACATTGCATATCATTTGAAAGCATGCTCCCGGACCTTTCTGAAATTACCTGTTCATAGTTCTGTCCTTGCTAGAACAAAAGCTACGGCCATTTTTGTCTGCAGTGTTTGTTGAGTTTTCTGCTATTACTTTTGTTGTACTTTTGTTCCAGTTGCGAAATTTGCAATTTTTCATCATATGCTATAAATGCGTCAAATTTATTGAAGCTTGCAAATGTCCAGGCTGGAAATTGTACTTTTTTGTATTGTTTTGACTTGGAATGACTGCAGTGAAACTTCACTGTGGACCATCCAAGCACTAACCTCATAGTGTTTTGTTGGCAACATTTGCTCCCTCCCCCCCCCCCCCCTCCCTCCCCCCTCCCTCCCCCCCCTCCCTCCCTCTCTCTCTCTCTCTCTCTCTCTCTCTCTCTCTCTCTCTCTCTCTCTCTTTCTCTCCACTCACTGGTGTGCAAAAATTAAGCACAAAACTACCTTCCAAGCAACTCAGCTCCATGTAACGTGGACCACACGTAGAAAGAATTGTTACAGTATAGTTCAGGAAGTAGGCCTAACTGAAGTTACCACAGTTTTCGATGGTCACCTTGACATTGCTGTTAAATTGTGCCTAGTCATCAATTGTGGGGTGTCTAGGAAATATTCCTCTGATCACTAGACAACAATTCAGATATATCATATTAATGAGTTTTTTTACGAAAAGTAAATGACAATACTTAACTAAGAGAATTATGTAGATGTGTCGCAAGCAAAGGGCGAGTGTAGACTTACAGTCAACATAGAAGTGAATGCAACCTGAAGGTTTGGGGAGCAATAGTCAATGGACTTGCCTATTGACTAGCTTGTATGGGCGCAGTAACTCCATGGTCTTGAAATTCTTTAAGTTCAGCAGCGACTTTGTCCCGTAATGCAATAGGAACAGTTCTGGCCCAGCAAAATTTCGGCTGAGCTTTGTCTTTCATAGTAATAGGTGCAACAAAATTTTTAGCCTTGCCTAAACCTTCAGAAAAGAGTTCAGGAATTTCTTTCAGTAAGCTAGCTACACTGTCTTTGGCATTGAATTCAGTCACTGGCAACACATTATCCTGAATTTTAAAGTCAAACGAATCAAGGCCAAATATGTTGTCACAATTGCGTGATTGTAGCACAATAAAAGTCACAGTTCACATATGCAAGTGATACATGGCAGGCAAAGTACTTCTTCCGAGAATGGGAATGTCTTGTCTATTATAAGCCGTCAGGTGCGTGCTAGTTTTAGACAGGCATGGGGAACCTAACAATTCATATGTATTATGATTTAGAAATGTAACAGAGGCCCTAGTGTCCAACTGAAATTTCACACTTTTTGCACTAATGTACAAATGAACAAAAATTTTGTTGGTCTGCCATAGCAGTGAAGTGGGTTGCTCATTGCCATAAACAGACAAGGCAAACAATGAAAATAAGCACACAAGCAAAGAAAATTTCTGCAACACCCACCTGAAAACACTGATTAGCAAAAACACTATAAGAGACACTACTAAAACAAGTAAACACACCCTTGCAAAGAAAAGACAATGTAGAATTAATGTGCCAGCAAAAAAACGCAAAAGAAAATCAGTGGCTTCCAGGCACTGGGTTCTTATAACTCGTCGCCAAATGTTGAATCCTGCCTAGTTGTCAGTTGTGGTGTGTCTAGGAAACCTGCTTTCTCGGATTGCTAGACAACAATTCAAACAAAATGTATTAATGAGTTTTATTATGAAAAGTAAATGACAATACTTAACTTTGAGAAATACTTAGATGTATTACAAGCAAAGGGCAACATCCAAAATAAACAAGCTTCTTCAATATAAAAATTCTAATACAAACAAAGCAATTAGCTTTGACGCTTCTATCCAAGTTGCTAGTCTTAATGCTTCTCTTAGACTGGGCCACAACTAGTCGGGTGTGGCGCTTATATTCCCTTCACATAGAGGCCGCTGCTGTCGTGTTGTCATCCTAGAGATGGGTTGGTCAGCGTACAATTGGCTAATGTCTTGTCACAGCCCTCTCTGCTCTACCATTTCTGATTGGCATTCTGCCGGCGCTTGACTTTACACCGTAACAATTGCAAAAGGTGGGGTGTGGTTTCTTAACATGGGATGTCATCACCATGGATGGCAATGCATGTTCTAGTCCAGATGTTCTTCTCCGGCCCATACTGTAATGAAGAACACCACCACAGTTCACTGTAACTGCTGTCTGATTGAGACACGCAGTGTTATACCATTCCTTCAACTGCCTGCTGTTGTGTGGCTAGCCCCATTTAGTGCTATAGCCATGCTGACCTCACGCCATGTGACATCTAGCTTTCTGTGCATGACTTGGAGACTTCTGGCAACATGCTTCTGTATTTCAGTCATTTCCACAAAGTTGTCAATATGTTATGTTGCTTTGTCTGTGTCACCCCTAAGTTTTGTGACTAATGTATATAGTGGTAAGTAGTCATAATGTGTGTACCATGCTTCATCCACTCTCATATGGGAACAGTAGCTTATCCTCTCAGTCACTGTAAATATTTTTACTCACTGTTTTATACAAAATCTGTTTCAGGTATCATACCAAATGGCATGAACTTACATCTCAACCATGAGCAGGTATTCAGGTGATTCATTCCGCTGGAGACGTGGGTCTGGAGGGAGGAATAACGATGCAGCAGGTCACAGTGGACATCACTGGCCTCCAGGTGGACCTGGGAATCAAGGATATCCCAATCATAAGTTTTCTTTGTTGCCTGATCCGTAAGTCTTGCTGATTATTTTGATATATTCATCTACATACAATTTACATTATTTGAATGTTGTCAGAATGGCAATTAAACACTGTATACATAAATGTGACATGCAGTGAAGTCTACCAAAATTGTGTAATGCCAGTTAGCTGTGTGCATAGGAGTTGCATCATTGTTGTACCAAAATACACTACTGACCATTAAAATTGTTACACCACGAAGATGATGTGCTACATACATGAAATTTAACTGACAGGAAGAAGATGCTGTGATATGCAAATGATTAGCTTTTCAGAGCATTCACACAAGGTTGGTGCCGGTAGTGACACCTACAACGTGCTGACATGAGGAAAGTTTCCAAACGATTTCTCATACACAAACAGCAGTTGACCAGCGTTGTGTGGTAAAACGTTGTTGTGATGCCTCGTGTAAGGAGAAGAAATACGTACCATCACGCTTCCGACGTTGATAAAGGTCAGATTGTAGCCTATTGTGATTGCAGTTTATCTTATCGCGACATTGCTGCTCGCGTTGGTCGAGATCCAATTACTGTTAGCAGAATGTAGAATCGGTTGATTCAGGAGGGTAATACGGAACGCCGTGCTGGATCCCAATGGCCTCGTATCACTACCAGTCGAGATGACAGGCATCTTATCCGCATGGCTGTAATGGATCGTACAGCCATGTCTCGATCCCTGAGTCAACAGATGCGGACGTTTCCAAGGCAACAACCATCTGCACGAACAGTTCGACGACGTTTGCAGCAGCATGGACTATCAGCTAGGAGATGATGGCTGCGGTTACCCTTAACGCTGCATCACACACAGGAGTGCCTGCGATGGTTTACTCAACAATGAACTTGGGTACACGAATGGCAAAACATAATTTTTTCGGATGAATCCAGGTTCTGTTTACAGCCTTATGATAGTCGCATCCGTGTTTGGCAACATCTTGGTGAACGCACATTGGAAGTGTGTATTTGTCATCGCTATACTGGTGTATCACCCTGTGTGATGGTATGGAGTGCCATTGGTTACACATCTCGGTCACCTCTTGTTCGCATTGACAGCACTTTGAACAGTGTACGTTACATTTCAGATGTGTTACGACCCGTGGCTCTACCCTTCATTCGATCCCTACGAAACCCTACATTTCAGCAGGATAATGCACGACCGCACGTTGCAGGTCCTGTACGGACCTTTCTGGATACAGAAAATGTTCGACTGCTGCCCTGGCTAGAACATTCTCCAGATCTCTCACCAATTGAAAACATCTGGTCAGTGGTGGCCGAGCAACTGGCTCGTCACAATACGCCAGTCACTACTCGTGATGAACTGTGGTATTGTATTGAAGCTGCATGGGCAGCTGTACCTGTACACGCCATCCAAGCTCTGTTTGAGTCAATGCCCAGGCGTATCAAGGCCATTATTACGGCCAGAGGTGGTTGTTCTGGGTACTGATTTCTCAGGATCTATGCACCCAAATTGCGTGAAAATGTAATCACATGTCAGTTCTAACATAATATATTTGTCCTATGATTACCCGTTTATCATCTGCATTTCTTCTTGGTGTAGCAATTTTAGTGGCCAGTAATGTATTACCAAGAAGTTGTTGCATGCTTACCTTTAAATTTTTCAGTTGTGCGTAAGTTATACCTTCCAATCAATCTGAGTGTGTTCATCTCTGCCAATCCACATGAATGAAGTGTTATTGGGACATTTGTAGCCTCGATTTATCTATTCTTTGGATGAATTTGCAGAACTTTGCTATTGTGCATCACAAAATCTTCATCAGTTTGTTGAACAGTCATTGCAAAATGTTAAGATTGATGTTCTATGCACAATTTTAGAGTCAATTGCAATTTGGTTTACCTGTATTTACTTAATGAACAACACATATGTATTATTTGTGACACATTTGAATGCCCTTCTTCTCAGGTCCAGTTCCTCTGCACTGCGCACCCACAGTTCCCTCAGACATTTTGCCTAAAACTTTTACTTTCCCCCCCTTCCTTGCCCATATCTTTCCATCTCAGTTACCATGAATTTCTCTCCTGTCATTTTTCATACCAAATCTCTGTTTCCGTGACATTGCACTACCCCCAACCCCAGCCCCTCCCATCCTCCAACCCCTCAGTTTTGTTGTTATTACTATAAGGAGCAGTCAGATGAAAACAAAACACATGGGAAGAAGTAGGTAAACTGTTTATTATTTCAAAAGTGATCACCAAAACTGTTAACACATTTATCCATTGTGAGACTGGATGGTCAGTGCCTTCATGGAAAAATGTGTGCAGTTGCCTATGGAACCATGAAACACAAATTGGCAGACACAAATGTCTATCTTCAGGGTTCCAAAAGTATGGAAATTGCGTGGGGGAAGTCGGGACTGTATGGAGGATGTGTTAGGGCTTCCTAGTGAAACATATACAGCATACTCGAAATGACCCTGGCAACGTGTGGGTCTGCCCCCATTTTTAGAGTATGCTGCAGAAGTTTCGCAGAGAAGTCCTTACATACCCTCCTTACTGCTGCAGTCTCTCCCCACGCAATGTTTGGATGTTTGGAGCCTTGAAGAAAGACATTTCTGGCTTTTGATATGCTTTGGATAAAGAGATTTGTGCCTGGGTAGAATCACAGTTCTGAAGGCATTGGAAAACATTCTGACTGTCTTGCCTCACAGTGGGACGATTGTATAAATGATTACAGTGATTGCTATTGAAGTAATAAACAATACTTGCTTTTTTCCTATCTGTCTCGTTTCCATTTGACTGCACCTTATACAGGATGAAAAGAAATTCGCAAACTCAGGTTTCGCAGCAAGACTCCTCACATGCCACCGATAAAAAAAATGTCTGTCACAAAATTTCGTCCGGCGAGTACATCTGGCAGAAAAAGGACATTAGAGAGTGGCAGTCGGGCAACACTGTAACCACATGTATGGTAACTACCTCTGTCAGCACATACTAGTCTTGCTGTACAGTTGGTGCAGTGAATAGAGTGTTGGGTTAGCATGCGGGAGATCGAGGATTTGATCCTGGCTTGGTGTGCATTTTTTTAATTTGCTAATTTCATTCTGACATTTCATATCGTAATATGCACTGTTTCTTAGGTCACATGTATCCTAAATTTACAACATTGTGTAATGCTTAACATAACAAATACGTGGTTAGACAAATAAGAAATAGACAGTTGAAATAAATGATGTGTCATAGGACAGAACAATATAAAAACAATATCAATTTCGAGATGCTAAAGATGATAGCACAGTACAATTATACAACATCTACATGTCATTTACACTACATGTAATATGTGTTCAGGTGTCACAAATTAGCAACCAGTGACTATTAATGTCCATGTTAATGACTTCATGACCTTCACAACAGAATACCTTGTCCTAGGAACAACAGATTCTCAAACCAACCTCTCTGCACGTCCAAACATTGCGCAGCCTATCAGATCAATTTCGAGATGCTAAAGATGATAGCACAGTACAATTATACAACATCTACATGTCATTTACACTACATGTAATATGTGTTCAGGTGTCACAAATTAGCAACCAGTGACTATTAATGTCCATGTTAATGACTTCATGACCTTCACAACAGAATACCTTGTCCTAGGAACAACAGATTCTCAAACCAACCTCTCTGCACGTCCAAACATTGCGCAGCCTATCAGATCGTGCAACTGTGCACCCTTCACAGCAAAGCTGCATCCACAGTAACAAGTGCAGCATGAACACGCACTACCAATTCTTCCACATTTGTTGGTAGTGTAGAGTACATGTGCTCCTTCAGATGTCTCCACAGGAAGAAATCCAGGAGATTTAGGTCAAGTGAACGCGATGGCTATGCAACTGGACCTCCATGTCTGAGTCATTGCCCTGGAAATATGCTGTCCAGATACTGTCACACATTAATTCCAGAGTGTGGAGGTGCACCATCATGTTGGAACCATATCATCTGCCAAACATGTAGTGGAACAACTTCCAGCACATCAGGCAGGTAGTTTGAGAGGAATGCATGATACATTCGTGGAGTCAACAGGTCAGGCAACATATAGGGACCCAAACACCTGTTGCCCAATATTCTGGCCCAGACGTTGGTAACAAAGCAAAATTGATAGCCACGGTCGGGGGTGACGTGCGGGATAACCTCACACCAGTGATTGGCATTGTGCATATTGAAGACACCCTTGCGAGTAAATGCTGCTTCATCTGACCATATTATGGTGTTCATGAAGTCATCGTTGGCTTCCTGTTGTTGTTGGAACCATTCACAGAACTGCATCCGCTTGTGGCTTTGTGCAGGATGCAGGTGCTGTGTGAAAGCATAATGATGGGGGTGCAGTCCATGCTCATGCAGCACATAAATGACCGTGCATTGCAAGAAACACAGTTGCCTTGCTATGTTACATGTACTTTGATGAGGTTCTTGGTGTATGACCTCCAGAATAGCTTTCTCAGTAGCTGGAGTACAGCGAGTCCGTGGACAACCTCTGTGATGCGATGGTGGAAGGAGAGAACCTGACTCCGGAAGGCACAGCTTCAGACGACGAAACACATTTTTATCTGGATGGCGTCTGTATGTGGATATCTAGCAGCATATTCACTAGTGGCAACACCAGCTCAGTTATCAGATGCACCGAGGACCAGAAGCATATCCACATATTCATCGTTTGTGTGTGCCATATGTCTGCCACACTGGTTTAGAAGTTTACAATGAGAAAATTCGATAGGTGTATGTTTGTACATTGGAGCCTGTCACGGATGCGTTACTCTTCTCGCAACTAGTCCCTGTCTGGCGGACAGCACTTACAGTATAAACATGCCAACAGTCCTGCGCGCTGTTCCGCCTAATGTGCATAAACCCTCTGACAGACATTGTTCTGCCTGATTCATCCCAACACCTCCAATTGTGAAATGTTGGGTTTCGAATAATAATAATAATGCATTGAGATATGTACTAAACAGCATGTGGTTACTAGACTCAATGTTGAAAGGCACAATTAGTGGGACCATGGTGGTAACACATACAAATAGTAACTGAGTTTGGACATTATTCATGAAGCATGTTGCTAGTTCTACTGGTAATGTAAGGCCCTAACGAAATGTAATGGACCTGAATGAGGCAAGAATAATAGTTGGATCTAATCTATGGGACTATTGGAGGAGGGTACAGAGAAAGCAGGTTTCGCATCTAGTAGATGAAGTGGTCCAAATAAATTCATGCCCACAACATGGAAAGGGCTTCTTACAAAGCTGACCAATCTTCCATTTCCGTGATTGTACTATGTAAGTGCAAATTTTTTCTAGAGGACCCGCTGCAATCGCTGTTGATGATTAAGATGCCAGATACTGTACCACCTGGATTGCATTTACCAAATAAAAAACATATGCCTCAATCCAGGATTGAACCATCAAACTCTGTCCACAGCACCGACTGTACAGCACGACTAATATTTGCTGAGAGAGGTAGTTAACATACATGTGGTTACAGTGTTGCCAGGTTGCCACTATTTAATGGCCTTTTTCTGTCAGATGTACTTTCTGGATGAAATTTTGCGAGGGACATTTTTTTATCGCTGGCATGTCAGGAGTCATGCTGTGAAGCCAGACTGTGCGAATTTCGCTTCACCCTGTGGAATTAATCCACATTTTGCTTACCAGTGAGCGCCATATTTCTTTTCTTTTGTAATGCTACCCATTCTCTCTCTCAACATTATTTTGCATGCCAAAGAGAACCATCTTCCTTTTCTTCTATCATGCTATCCATTCTCTCTCTCTCTCTCTCTCTCTCTCTCTCTCTCTCTCTCCCTCTCCCTCTCTCTCTCACACACACCTTTTTTTACTCTTTATGTCAAATGTTGTATAGCTTACTCAGTTTCATGTAACACTTGACTTTCTGTGTTCTATGTTTACGTATATAGTCGGCAAGCCATTGTGAAGTGGCTCTTGGAGGGTATTTCCCTATGTACCTTACATAAGGGTTTCTTCCCATTCCACTCGTATATGGAGTGTAAGAATAATGACCACATAAATGCTTTTGTGTGTGCGTTGTTATTAGTCTGATATTGCCTTCATAGTTCACCGAAATAAACTGGATAAGAAAGTAGGGGTCAGAAACACTCTTGACATTTTTCTGGTACCTATTGAACCAATTTTTGTTAATAAGAAATATTTTACGGCGACAGGTGACACAGTAACTGGAAGGCATATGGATGTAACAGTTTCTCTTGCAAAATGTTCAAAATAATTCCTTCGTCAGCATTGAGATGAGAGTGTAAGGCGATGTTCAAAGAAGTGGGGAACTTCATTGAATTATGTGGTACATACTATCCATCTTTATCCACTGTTACTGATTGCAATGGAAAGCACAGCTTCTTGTAGTTGTCTATAATGGCGTATGTTGTATGGCTGGAAATGAGGCTTTCTGGAAACATCCCTAGTAAATTCTCATGGCCTGCTGTGAATTGTCTCATGCAGAATGTTAGGCAAGTTACTTGTTCACCATTTTGTGCTGGGAAACTGTTCCATTTTGCCAGTGGTAATGACCAAAGACCAATGAGCTGCTGTTCTGCACAATAATTGAGAGGTGAATATAAAGGAACGGCTGGACTGAATTTTGAGAAGTAACTGTTCTATAAAGTTCATTTCAGTCAATACTCGCAACATTATTTTGTGGCTGTACCTGTTTCAATGGTTTAGTCATTATCAGAAGCCCATAATATTGCTTGGACTTTTTGTCTTAGCTGTTGGGCAAGCAGTATTTATGGGCGGTTGGTAATGACTAGAAAGTCAAAATCATTATAGCCACTAAATAATGTTGAGAATATTGGCAAAATTCAACTTTATAGTAAAAGTAGCATGCTCGCTGATGCTCTTAGCCAAAAATGCAGTAAATGTGAACAAAATAAGTGCTCCTCATTGAACCACAAGGAATATCTTTTGGGCACCAATAACTTCAGGAATATGAAAGAACCTAATATTATCAACCTTTGGTTTTTTATCTGCAGTAATTTGTTTTGATCTACTCTTATCAGTGATCAGCATCTGTAAAAGTTATGTGTGTGCAGCCTGCAAAAATCTGAATAGGTCACTGGGGTAGAAATAATTGACTGGAAGCAAGTTGACTTCATTATTCGAATATTACAGGTTTTGGATGTAGCCGTCAAATAGGCTGGAAAATGATGTTGCACACAGATACTTACATTACATGTTGTAGTAGTTATAATCATAAGCAGACACTGATGATCATGACAGAGCCCAAAACATATAATATTGGAATAATAAGTCAGCTTGCTTCCAGTCAATGACTTTTTCCTCAGCGACCTATTCTGCATTTTGCTAGTGCACATAATTTTCATCAGGACTGCGCACTTCCTTGTAACTTCATGTGTAACTTCATGTGGCAGTTAAGCTTCTCTACATTGTTTTTCTGCATGCCAATTAAATGTATCACGAAGACAACTGGTATGAAATTAGGTGTATTTTGGTACATTTCATAGGAGACAGCAGTTATTTTCTTCTGTCAAGGACTAGACCAAATCATTTTTCCAAAGAGATAAAATATATCATTGAAAAACACCTTTCATGTAAAGGTGCTTGAGGATGGACTAATTTCCAACCAGTTTCAGTGCTTTAATGTGAAAGAGATTACTCTCACAGCCTTTGTAATATTTCACACGCCGTACATGTCCTTTTGGTGGTGCTAATTGTAATCACCTGAGGGAGCTCAGCCAGCAGTAACAGGGTTTGTATTTGGTGAAACTCAAGTTCTAGAGCTGGTTTTTGCTATCATCATCATTCCTTGATTACTGTAAACTCTGTGATTGTTAAAGAAGCTGCCATTAGTTGTGATGGTGATATGTTATACATTAGAGAGAATGATGATAATAGCTAAATTTCAGAGATGGCAGAACTTTTTGTAAAAGTCCTCTACTTCTGTATAATTTGGCACTAATAACGGCTAACCAATGACCTCTTGATCATCTTTTGTAATAGGGAACACCCAGTGTATGCATATTGGTTTACTTCTGTAAGGAGGAGAGAATGAAGTTTTGAAAAATTGTCTACATACTACATTTGGGAGACTAACTTCGTTACTGAAATTTGTAAAGAAATTGTGGTATGGATTATTATTAGTTAACATAATGACACTAAAGAAGGCTTTTAACCTCACCAGGGAAAAGAACTAAAGAATTAGTCCATTGTTGTTGAAGTGCATCACATTCTTAATTATAGAAAGATGTTATTTGTAGTGATATAACCCTTTTAGATACAAGAGAGTTTCTAGACAGGCGGACAGATGAAAGTGATGTGAAAGTATGTAATATTGTGAACCAAGCCTATGATGTTCTTGAGAGCTGCATTTTCCCTCACAGTCTACTCGTTCTAGTATCTCAAGTAGCAACGAAAGAGTAAAACATTCCAGTTCAGCCTAACTAGATCATGCATTAAAAAATAAGACTAATGAAGAGAAGGAAAAGAAGCTCATTAGGAAGTGGTCAGGAAAGACCAGAGATCACAGACAATGAAGGTTCCCCTACACAGGTTACTCATGTTTAATTGATCCAGAATACTGATCACCCCCCCCCCCCCCCCTCCTTTCTCTGGACTCTAAAACTTCCACAACAGCTAAAGGTAGGATTACTGTTTTTAGTTTAGGTGTTTATTTATTATATTTTATTTTATTGATATATATTTTTTCATCTGAGGCAATGATTTGTATGTGTCGACCAATTTGATGCCTCAGCTGTACGCGTCCTTCCATTGTTTGTATTCCACCCATGACTTCCCAGGATCATATTAATCGAACTATTTGTATTTAATGTTTATGGTCAGATCTGTTTATATGAATGTTCTTTCTTCCTTTTGAGTATTCTTTAAGCTCATGAAGTATGATTTATTGTTTTTAATGACCCAGTCAAACCACTTGTTATCACAGTATTCAACTATAACTTCTGTGTAGTTCATTTGTGTTCTGTTTGTTGTGTCTTCAGATATATGAGCTTTGAACAACAGCCAACATGGACACCAAATTCGCTTATGCCATGGTTACAGCAGGAATCATGGGGGTGGCAACAAGTACCCCAAGCCACAGGATTTGTGCCTGGTGGTGCTAATTTTTCAAAACTGCCACCAAAGACACACACTGAGCAACAGAAGCAACAACAGTTGAATCGTCAAAAGCAACAGAAGCAACCTAAAAGTCAAAAGCACAATAAGCAACAGCAGAACCTTCACCACCACCACAACCAACAGCAGCAGCAGCAGCAACAGCAACAAAAGCAACAGCAACAAAAGCAACAGCAACAAAAGCAACAACAAAAGAAGCAGCAACAACAAGAACTACAACAGCAGCAGCAACAACAACAGCAGCAGCAAAAACAGCAACAGCAGCAAACGAAAGCAAATGTTGAAAAGAAAGCAGGAGGGAATCAGTTACAAAAAATTGAAAGCCGACAAAAACCAAATCCACCTCCCGGATCAGAAGAGGCTAGGCGAAAGGCCCTTGAATCCACAACTGATAAGCTCAAACGTTGCTTAAGTAGCATGGGACAGGAGCGCACTGAGGTTTGTCACCCAATATCAGTAATGTTTTCTAGTATCAGTTGAGTTGCTAGTATTATCTTTCACCTTCTGTAGCTTTCTCTTTTTTATTTCTCCTCGATAAATTGTTTTAAAGCTCATTTGTACATCTCACCTTGCAAATGGAAGATTATAGGAGGAGGCTGAGATGAAGAAGTGGTAGGAGAGAAGAGGAGTGCTTAACAAGTCAAAGCATTTGTGTGTCCTTTTTTTCATTATCTGGCACAGAGTGCAAAGGGAAGCTTTTTCAAAATCAGGTGATTATTTTAAACAAAAAGAGCAAACACTGGAAATGAAAATGCTTAAATGCTTTCCTGTTGTACTACTGAGTACTGATGTTTGAAATCTCATATGATTGCTTATTACTCATTTCATGTGAAGCCCATTGTACAGTGATATTAACTAAATAAATACTTAGTTAGCTTATAAAATTTGCACAACTAATAAGCATCTAGATTACCTTATATTGAACTGAATATGATTATGTAGCTTTAGCACTGTTTTACTGTCTTTGTTTTTGATGAATAACTGTGTGATTTAGTGGCTCAATTAGACAATTACGTGTTATAAATATCTGTGACAAACCAGCTGCATTACAGAAACAAAAATGTATGATGTGTGCATATTAGTTACACTCTGAACATAGGTATATCGGGTTTGTTGAAGTTGCATCTACATTTACAGATTGAAATACAAAACACAGTCAGAGAGAAGCTCGGTGCTGGCCAAAATAATTTAGGAAAAAAAAAGTGGTTGTCACCCAAAGCAATCACGTTTTCGGTAGAAGAGCAGAGAAAACTACAGGCCTATCATATGCATAGAGAACTATAAACAGTATAAGATAATTTACCACTTTGAAGCCATTAAAATTTACCTCCGCAAAAGGAAATTTGATTTTGACAAGAACAGGGAAATTGGTGCTGAAAATAAAACCCAAAATGCTTTCTCTTTGAATGAAAATAAATAGCATCATGAACAGATATCATAGTTAACTGTTCAAATTTAGAAGTTGAACAAATAAAATAATTTTTAACTTTGCATTGTGAGTTAATACATTCTTTTTTGTCATTACATTAATTAACTCCAAAAGGATTTAAAAGTATACTTTAGACTTTAGCCAAATAGATGATACAGTCACAGCAGAAAGAAAAATAAGGCATATATCTCATTGTTGTAGACCTTAAACAGACTCAAGTCATTTAGTCGAGATAAAACAATAACAAATATCATGAAGCATATGCAATGAAATGGTTTCTTGGTTTTTAATTAATGAATTTTCCTAGAGATCTGTGATGCATTTCCTAACAGTTCATTTTACTCTCTTGCAGTTTGGATTATACATCATTCTGTGTAACACTTGCCTATTAATATTCTTCTTGGATAACTGTGACTAATTTAGGATTTCTGCATACCTTATAATACATACTTTTCTGTGTTTCTTTAGGCAACAGTTGCTTCAAATTGCGCATAACTAAAATGTTGGTACTTCGACAGGCAATATTCTGAGTGTAGCTTCCTTTAGCTATGCTCTTTCAGATATCATTTTTTGTCAGACTTCTGTTTATAATATACTCATCACATAGAGAAGGCATTGAGTTGCAGACAGACACAATCAAAATGAGTACTAAACATTTAAGCTTTCAGCAAAAAGATATTCTTTGGAAACAGGAGGTGCACACACATTCACAACCCACATACACATGGCCACTATCTCTGGCCCCTGCGGCCAGACTGCAGGCTGCAGCTTCGTCTGACTTGAGCAACAATCTGAAGTGTGTGGTGGAGGAGAGTATGAGGAATGGCACAAGGAGGTGAAGGGATAGCATAGTAGGGGGGAGGGAGCAGCTTCACCTGCACTTCCACTAACCACCAAGCCACCATCCTCATTGTTGACCTCCACCTCAAGGATGGCTACATCAGTACCTCCGTCCACATCAGACCTACCAACCACCAACAACACCTCCACTTTGACAGCTGCCACCCATTGTACACCAAGAAACCCCATCGAAACAGCTTAGCCACCCATGATTTTAGCACCTGTAGCGATGAGCAGCTCCTCTCCAAATATGTCAAGGTTCTCGCTGAGGTCTTCACAGACCAAAATTACCTTCCCAACCATGTCCAAAACAGATCCCACATGCCTCGCCTCCAATTGCCTACCACCTCCCACATGACCGCTTTCCAGCCACAAAGGAGCACTCCTCTCATAGCACCGATGACTGGATAACTGAATCCCATTCACTGCCAGGGTTTTGACCATCTCTCATCGTGCCCTGAAATGGGGAATATCCTGCCCATTGTACTCCCTTCCCTTCCATTCCCACAGTGCTATTCCACTGCCCAACAAACTTACACAATATCCTTGTCTATCTTTATCCAACACCTGCTCCCAACACCTTCTCTCATGGTTTGTATCTCTGCAGTAGATATAGATGTAAGGTACGTCACATACTGCCTCCCACTGACACCTACCCCAGTCCCATCACAGGCATCTCCAACCTTATCAGAGGCAGGGCTACCTGTGAAAGCAGCCAAGTGATCTGCAAACTAAGCTTCAATTACTGTGCTGCTTTTTACATGGGCATGGAACTAACAAGCTATCTGTCAGCCTGAATGGCCTCTGCCAAACTATGGCCAAGGAACAGCTGGACCACTCTGTTGCTGAACAAGCTGCCCAGCATGCTGTGCTTCACTTTAAAGACTGAATCACAGCGTCCACCATCTGGATCCTTCCTACCAGAAGTAGCTTTTTTCAATTATGCAGGTGGGAACACTCTGTGCAACATGTCCTACGGTCCCGTAATCCGCCTGACCTCAAGTTGTCTTAGCACCCTCTGAGGCAGGACACCATCTTCCCTTGCATCTACCCTGCTATCCCTACCCCTCCCTACCTCAGGCTGCCTCTTTATCCATGCCATCCGCTTCGGATCGCTGCTAACATCAGATGAAGTTGTAGCCCACAGTCTGGCCACAGGGGCTGGTGACATTGACCATATGTGTGTGAGTTGTGCTTGTGTAAATGTGTGTGTGCTTTCTGTTTCTGAAGAATGCCTTTGGTTGAAAGCTTATATGTGAAGCATGTTTAGTAGTATTTTGATTGTACCTCTCTGCAATTCAATGCCTCCTCCATGTTAGTAAACCATTGTGGTATCGAAATGAATCTTGGAGTTTTAACCACTACTTTTGAAGTAATGTAGCATGTACACTGAAATAAAGGGCAGGATTGCTATTCAAACAACTCCAACAATGTACTACAGTGTGAAAAGACCAGATGTGCCTCTTGTGACTGATTTGCATGGCAGGCCTACCCACCAGAGAGACTTACCTCTGATCTCTCTTAAAGAAAGTAAACTTTTTGGTTAAGGATAGCCAATTGCTAGTTTCACTCATGGGAAGAGCAGTTTTTGTTGTTTTGAAAAGACACATCGCTACAATATCTTCAATTTCATAGATTACTTAAATCCATGAAGAAAAGAAGTGTGGTTTGAAATCTCTTTTACAAACTTGAAGCACTTACCATAGATTATGTGCATTATAATTATCCGGGCTGGTATGCCGTGGTCGGTTGATGATTTCTGTGTCAATTCCCAACGTTTCATCTCCGACTGTGGGAGACATCTTCAAGGGGGTTCGTAGCTCCTCCTTTTGATTGAAATTATTAGGGTGTTTAGCGATTTCGATTGCCTCCCTGTAGAGCCTTTCTAAATATCCGCTTGTGGCCACTACTACTTGCGTCTCCTCGAAACGAATATTGTGGTTCCCTGGCTGGAAAGTACGCTCCGCAACAGCTGATCGTTCCGTTTCTCCTCTTTTACAATTGCCCTTGTGCTCTTCCAAACGTTTAGAAACAGTTCTTTTAGTGGTACCCACATAAACATCTCCACAGCTGCATGGGATCCTATACACTCCAGCTTTTTCCAATGGTTTGTGAGCGTCCTTGGCAGGCTTAAGGTATTCCTGCATCTTCCTGGCGGGCTTGTAAATTACGGTAATATTCCGCTTCGTCAAGATCCTCCCTATTCTTTCCGTTACATTTTTAACAAACGACAGGAAAACCTTAGATTTTGCAGTAGCCTGTACGTCAGTATGATTTCTGCGTGGCTGCCTCAACGCATGTTTTATTTCGGTGTACGAGTATCCGTTCTTCATAGATTCTGACTAAATTATGTTTTGAATTAAGTCATATGGCCAAAAAAAGACAAAAGTAAATCAGATTTTTTAATCTACCACTTATACTAACAATGCACAACTATAACAACACCAGAAATTGTGCACGCAAACACATCTACCCCCCCCCCCCCCCAATCTCTCTCCCCCCTGCTCTCCCCCTCCCTCTTCCTCTCCCTCCCCCTCTCCCTCCCCCTCTCACCCCCTCTCCCTCCCCCTCCCCCTCCCCACCCCCTCTCTCTCTCACTCACTCTCACTCTCTCTCTCTCTCTCTCTCTCTCTCACACACACACACACACACACACACACACACACACAGTGATTGGAAAGAGGAAATAGGCGAGCCATCTCAGTTGATCCAATTCCATCAAATGTAGTACAGCATCACATTGTATCTTTAGCAGATAAAGAGTTATGATCTTTCCATGACCCTAAGGCAGGGCACCGACTCATGTGGCATAGCAGATACATGGCAGTCACATAGTGTGCATGTGACTCAATGCCAATAGAAGTAGTGTGGCACCATGTTATGTTTTTCTTTTATGATGAAGGTGCTCTGGCTGTAGTCAACTTTATGTGTTATGTAAATGAAGTGAAGCTTACATATATTTCAGTAGTTAGTTTCTCAGTAAAATGTTTACTTTTCACATAAAAAAATTCAGTCGACTGTTTTTTAATTCTCACATGATCTCCACTATGCATCTTTTTCTTATGATTTTGAGAAATCTATTTGATAAAAAAAAAATTGGTTCTTTCGCACCTTATAGTCTGACATCACATCTTGATAATGCATTGGCTATCTTTTTGTTATTGTTATAGTTACTGAAGTACCGCAAAATTAACTAAATATTGTCTGTACTATCAGTTTCATTCCCAAACATTCAGTAACTGTTTCTGTTCACATATTGTCGGAAGAATGGTATGTGTTCCAGTGAACAGTGAATATGAAATGGGATTTTGCTGTTGGTATAACTAAAGCACACTGTGTTCTGGATAATTATTTATGCAGGAGATATGGTCAATGACTTGAAGACATGTTTACTGCAAAAGAAATTAGTGTCTGCCGTAAACCTCGATGAACAAAGAAAAAGTTTGTCAGCAGTAACAAATAGAGATATAATGGGTAATTTTTTGCAAGCATGGCTGATTAAGTACCTTGGTAGAGATTATGTAATGCAGAATATGAGCTGTTGAATGCATTGGTTGATCCAATTAATAGTTTAGTCCCATTGCCAAGTATAACCTCTACCCATACTATTTCGCAGGAACTATGTACTTCAATTTCACTGCAAGGTAAACTACTTCTGACAGCAATAAATACTCCTGCACCAACTGTATTTAATCTATCCTTTCTGAACACTGTTAAGCTGTTTGAAAAACTTTCAGCTGAATTTATTTCTGGCTGTAGCCAGAATTTTTTCCCAACAACTATTTGAGTTTTGGTGCTTTCTATTAGGGCTTGGAGCTCTGATTCTTTCCCAACATAGCTATGACAGTTTACAACTACAATACTGCAACTACTTTATTGTTTTACCTGCCCCTTTTTAGATGGACACCTTTTCTGTGGTTTCCTGAGACCTTCTAACCTAAAAAACTGCCCAGTCCCTTCCACACATCTCCTGCTACCCATGTAGCTGCTTCCTGTGCGTAGTGGACTCTTGATCTATTAAGAGGAACCTGGAAACCCAACACCTGATGGTGCAAATCAAGGAACCTGCAGCCTACACTATCACAAAACCACCTGAGCCTCTGATTCAGCCCCTCCACTTGGCTCTGCACCAAAGGACCACAGTTGGTTCTACTGACGATACTGCAGATGGTGAGCTCTGCCTTAATCTCGCAAGCAACACTGACAGTCTTTACAATTTCCACTAACTGCCCAAAACCGGAGAGAGTCTCCTCGGATCCAAAACAACACACATCATTGGTACCCACATGAGCCACCACCTGCAGTTGGCTGCACCCTGTACTCTTCATGGCATCTGGAATCACCCTTTCCACATCTGGAATGGCTGCCCCTGTTATGCGCATGGAGTGCACACTGGCTTTCTCCCCCTCCTTGGCAGCCATGTTACTAAGGAGCCCCATTACATGCCTACTGTCGAAGCTCCCAATTAGCAGCAAACCCACTCTCTGTGAATGCCTAGACTTTGTGGGCTTAGAAGCTTCCTCTGGAACAGTGCGGACAATTGCATCCATCTTAGGGACCTTGTCAGCCACAGATAACACCCAAAACCTGTTCGTCAGACCAACTGGGGAGGCCCTACGATCGGCCCCTCAGAAAGGCTTTTGCTGCCTGCCAGACTGTGGAATGATCTCTCACTCAGGGGTGGGGTCAAGCTGAGTGCCGACAGTACCCGGGGCAGCCACAGCAGTGGACCGATGAAGGGAAACATGGTACGTGCTCGATGTCCCTTGCATCCCTGCATCCGACCCCCCCCCCCGCAGTAATGTCCCTTGGCAGCAGCCCCAAACTGTGTGATGGAAACCAACACCGCCTTCAGCTAAGAGCGAAGGGTCATAAACTCAGCTTGCATCTGTACACCGCAACCACAGTTCTTATCAATTACTGAAGTTGCTCCTGTTTGAAGCTCATAAAAATATGTAGTAAATGAATGGTGTACTCACCTTATTAGCAGCAGGAACTCAAGGTGCTCTGTCACTGACGGTCTAACCGAAACTCAGCTGTTCTAACCAAAACAAACAAAAGCCTGTATGATACGAGGGTCAATACAAGGGTTGGTAACAACAGTGGTACTGTACGTTACACTGTAATTAAAATAAAAGGCTGTGTCTAGTAAGCACTCAAACATGCAGGAAATAACAAAAATAAACTGTTAGCTACACAGGTAACTGAAAAATAAGTCACTCCTGTTTAAAGCTCGTAAAAATATGTAGCAAACAAACAGTGTACTCGCCTTATTAGCAGCACTATCTCGAGGTGCCTTGTCATTGGCAAGACACAGTCATTACATTCTCTGTGTGATACCAATGGTAACATTACTGATGACAGTGCCACTGAAGCAGAGTTACTAAGTACATTTTCTAAAATATCTGTACCAAAGAAGATGAAGTCAATATTCCAGAATTCAAATCAGGAACAGCTGATAACATGACTGACTTAGAAGTAGATACCCTATGTGTGGTGAAGCAGCTTACATCACTTAATAAAGGCAAGTATTCCTGTCCATATTGTATACCAATTAATAAAGGTAGGTGTTCCTGTCCATATTGTATACCAATTAGAATCCATTCAGAGTATGCTGATGTAATGGCCACGTACTCGGTGAAATATGTGTACCTAAAGAATGGAAAGTTTCACAGGTTGCATGAGTAGTTAAGAATGGAAATAGAAGTAATCTGCTCAATTGCAGACCCATATCACTGGTGTCAGTTTTGAGTAGAATTTTGGATCATATACTGCATTTGAAAATTATGAATTACCTCAAAGAAAATGATTTATTGACACACAGTCCCAAGCATTTAGAGAATATAATTATTGTGAAACATAACTAGTTGTTTATTCACTCCAAATAATAAGTGCTATTTGCAATGGATCTTCCATTAATTCCAATTTCTTGATTTTCAGAACGCTTTTGACAGGGTTCCTTACAAGTGATTTATTATAAAACTGCGTGCCTATGGAGTATCGTCTCCATTGTGTGACTGGATTCATGTTTCAAAGTTTGTAGTAATTGAGTGATATCTGATGTTATTCAAGGATATGTTATAGGCCTTCTGCTGTTCCTCATATATATAAACGATTTAGGAGACAATCTGAGTCACCCTCTTAGATTGTTTGTTGTCATTTGCTGTCCATTGTAAACAGCTTCTTCTTCTTCGCCTTCTCTCTCTCTCTCTCTGTCTTCTTTCCTTTTTTTTTTTTTTTTTTTTTTTTTTTACAGGTGACTGAAAAAATTAATGATGATATTTAAAATTTCCTCTTCACTGGTAAGCCTACCATTCTCCTTCTTTTTCTTATGCCTTTGTCCCACATTGGCCTAAGGTCAGGATGATTACTAAATGGATTTGGCATGGTTAATTTAAGGATTGACCGGATGCACATACTATCACCACCCCATTACCCTCTGGGGTGGAATATGTGTAACCTAGCTACCAGTGAGTACCGTTATTCATGCGAAAATGAACAGAAGTTTTCTAAATGTTTACAAAACATGTAACTGAGATGAGACTTGGGTACCACCTTGGTATTCACCTGGTGGGATACAGAAAGCCACCTAAAAATCCCCTCTGGGTTGGCTGACAAACTGATGCTCGTTGTTAATCCACTGGGCAGATTTGATCCAGGGCCGGCACACTTCCCATCCCAAAAGTGGCACTTTAACACTCATGGCTTCTGGGCTGGTATATGTAAGCCAACATTGTCTCCATCTATTGCAGTAATTTACTTCTGGCCAACAATAAGCTATTATTTAGCATTATTTGTGTTTTGTTTTTCAGATGGAAACTGCAAATGACCTCTTTGTTTTTCCTTAAATCGGCTTTTTCTTTTCTCAGGGTTTTACACAGTTGAGAACACTTTTTTCACGTCACGAACAGATTGAATTTTAACTTCCCTTCTCAGTTTTATCGTTATTCTTACTTGAGCCATCAACTTCTTGTGTACTTAAAACAATTGTTTTTGCCAGATCTTCTTCTGGCGAGTCTTGAAATTTTACCTTAAGAGGACTTGCTAGAGGCTTTTCTTTGTTTCGTTTAAGTTTTGTGAGGTTCCCAGAAATTTATACCTTTCTTCTCATGCATTTATGTCAGTCCTTGCTCTTACTAGTTGTTGGTCACTGCTGGTGTTGAATTTTTTTAAAACAAAGACGCCATAAACTATATAAGGGGAATTCAATAGTATAAAGTTTATCTCTTTTAACATTGAAGTTGAGACTTCTCTATGTCCATTTCTATTTAGGATACTTTTTTGAAAAAGAAGTTCATTAAAGGCATTTTAGTAAATTCTGCAAATTGGGCTAATCGCTGTCTTCTCTTATTTCTCTTGTTGATCCAGCTACCATTTCGCCTTGTTTGTGTGTTCCTGTCTTAGTGTTAAAATCACCAATAACTAATGTAAAGTGGCAATCCTTTCCTTTTTGACATATTTCACACATCACAAATATTGGAAAGAAATGGGCACTCATTTTTGTTATTTTAATCATGATTTACATTGGACTCTGTACATGTGCTATACACATCTAGTAACTCACACCTCTCTCCTGCAAAATCAACTTCTTAAATTTCGCTACTCCCTGGCTCCCTGTCATTAGTTTAGTATTTAGTAGATCTGTAGATAAACTATGTGATCAAAAGTATCCGGACACCTGGCAGAAAATAACTTATAAGTTTGTGGGGTCATCCATCGGTAATGCTGGAATTCAATATGATGTTGGCCCATCTTTAGTCTTGATGACAGCTTCCACACTCGCAGGCATATGTTCAATCAGGTGCTGGAAGGTTTCTTGGGGAATGGCAACCCATTTTTCACGGAATGCTGAGGAGAGGTAGCGATGTTGGTCAGTTAGGCCTGGCACGAGGTCGGCATTCCAAAACATCTCAAAGGTGTTCTATAGGATTCAGGTCAGGACTCTGTGTACACCAGTCCATTACAGGGATGTTATTGTTGTGTAACCACTCAGCCACAGGCTGTGCATTATGAACAGGTGTTCGATCATGTTGAAAGATGCAGTCACCATACCCGAATTGCTCTTCAACAGTGGGAAGCAAGAAGATGCTTAAAACATCAATGTAGGCCTGTACTGTGATAGTGCCACGCAAAACAACAAGGGGTGCAATCCCCCTCCATGAAAAACACAACCACACCATAACACCACCACCTCCGAATTTTACTGTTGACACTACACACGCTGGCAGATGACATTCACTGTGCATTCGACATACTCACACCCTGCCATCGGATCGCCACACTGTGTACTGTGATTCATCACTCCACACAACGTTTTTCCACTGTTCAATCATCCAATGTTTATGCTTCTTACACCAAGCGAGGCGTCGTTTGCCATTTAGCAGTGTGTGTGTGTGGCTTATGAGCAACCGCTCGACCATGAAATCCAAGTTTTCTCACCTCCCACCTAACTGTCATAATACTTGGAGTGGATCCTGATTCAGTTTGGAATTCCTGCATGAAGGTCTGGATATATGTCTGCCTATTACATATTACGACCATCTTCAACTGCCGGTGGTCTCTCTCAGTCAGGAGACGAGGTCAGCCTGTATGCTTTTGTGCTGTACGTGTCCCTTCGCATTTCCATTTCACTATCGTAAACAGTGGACCTAGGGAAGGTTTAAGAGTGTGGAAGTCTTGTGTACAGACGTATGACAGAGGTGACACCCTATCACCTTACCATGTTTAAAGTCCGTGAATTCTGCGGAGCACCCCATTCTGCTCTCTCACAGTGTCTAATGATTACTGAGGTAGCTGAGATGGAGTATTTGGTGGTAGGTGGCAGCACAATGCACCTAATATGAAAAATGTATGTTTTTGGGGGTGCCCGGATACATTTGATCACATATTGTATGTCAGTCCTCATCCACACTATTCTCTCAGTGATCTCATGTTCTGTTCTATTGTGTCATTCACTCCAACCCCAGCCTCATATATGATAGTGTGCAACACACTACGAGGGTTTAGAGTCATAATGATGTATCGACAAAATTTGCCATTTTGACTTATGTGCTTCACCACTGTCTTAACGTTAAAACTGGGAATTATTGAATGAATGTAAACACACACTAAGAACTATGAGATATCACATTTATCATCAATATGAATTTGGTGGTGTAGTAATAGCATTTCTAGTGTTGCAAAATTTCTTTTGCCTTCATCTCAAAACAATTTTGTTGGTACGTTGTTCTGATTCTAAACCCCTGACTAAAGGCCACATGTTCACCAGCAGGAGCCTCACG
The DNA here is from genome assembly GCF_021461395.2 of Schistocerca americana. Classification (NCBI taxonomy): domain Eukaryota; kingdom Metazoa; phylum Arthropoda; class Insecta; order Orthoptera; family Acrididae; genus Schistocerca; species Schistocerca americana. The sequence goes on from NC_060119.1 coordinate 209,482,974, forward strand.
GTTCAGTATTAGTATGCTCTTCCTTTACTTGTCCTCCCTCTCCTAACATTTGGTCCCTATGTGCACTTGACCTGTATCTTTCCCTTGCCTCTTGTTTCCTTATTCTCTCCCCTGCTCCACCCAATTCAAAAATTTAGCTTCAGTGAGGCCACAGTACTAGGTAATGTAACAAAGTGTGTTTGTCTGCTTTGAAGGAGAATACAAGTTCTTCAATAAAGAACTAATAAAAGGCATTTAAATTTCCAGGTGAGTGAGTTCATCAAAATTGCAAAATGTCATGGCAGTGTTTTCATTACCCGTATACAGCTGTTGCCAGGTGTGAGCCAACACTTCCCCTTGCCCAAGGGCAGGTGGGAATGGAACTGCATTCAACTTCTGGCACAGAGAGTCAGGCTGCACCTCGCATGCCTTTCGGTTGGCTCTTGGCGGGGAGTACTCGCAGTGTTTAGTAGCCAGTATTGGATCCCGAGTAGAACTTAATTTGTAGCTGCAGCACCTACATAAACCAACTGAGAGACTATCTTGTTACTGTACCAGAAGAATATGTGAGTGACACTCACAGAAAAGCCACATAATTTTGACGAACTCACTCGACCGGAGATCTTTATTGTAGTTCAGCTTGCTAAGAAAGACAATGACATCATGTCAATAAAGAAATTTAAATTGCTCATGTTAGCATTTATTAGTTTTTTGAGAATATGTTAATGCAGTAATTGAAGTTGTAAATCCTTACACATAATGTAATTGTGATCTCCAAATAATTGGCTTCAATTCTGCCACATAGGTGCTAGAGACACTGCTTGATGAAGCAGCTAGCGCAGCAGGCATTGCCAAGGTAGTGACACAAGAGGGGGGCCACAGTGAAGGCATTGGACCCATGCTTCCAGCAGCACCACCAGAGCCAGAGATCCGGCTATCCCCTGCAGACTGGCGTCGTATTGCATTGTCCTCGCAGAAGACTCCTGCTACGGTAGAAGAAGACGATGTGGTGTTTGTTAATGCCCCTCCACCTGAGATGGTTTGTATTTCCCACATCACTGGCTAAAATGAGTCTTATAAATGAAATACCATGTATGTTGGGTGGCCTTTAACAGACAATTTCTTAGCTGATCTTTCTCTTTCTTTCTCTGTCTCTCAACACACACACACACACACACACACACACACACACACACACACACACACAGGGAGGGAGGGGGAGAGAGAGAGAGAGAGAGAGAGAGAGAAGAGAGAGAGAGAGAGAGAGAGAGAGAGAGAGAGATTCACTGTGTTTTTTCGCTAAATTTACCTCATTTGAATCTTTGCTGGTGTCATTTGCTGTTGCAAAACTTCAATTTGCACTCAAGAATTGTTTTAACTAGTGCACCTAGTTCGTGTTACAGTTGCACCATTTGACACTTCATTATTAGAATTTCTTTGGATTCAGTGGCATCCTATTTGTCATTTTAGTGTTAAGAATTGTTCTTTGAATCATTGTCAAAAACATTACAATACATGGTATATTTATGGCGTAGGGTTGTGGCAATCCCATCGCCCAGTGGGAAACCACTGCAGTCAGCCACCTGAGTATTGGCGGAAAACCATAGCATTAATAGGGTGTAGAGGAAATGTGTATCTTTCAACCGCAAACAACTGGGCCCCTCTACGGTTCACAACCGTAGCTGTAACTCCGAGCTTGCTCCACAAAAGGTTTAACCCCTTTTGACAGTCAACCTTGGACGGAAATCTTTTAAGGAAAACTCCACCGCTTGGCAACAGCCAGGAAAGACTGCATTCGGATATGGTGGGCAGTCATTTAAAAGATAATTTAGATGAGCCCGAGCATCTGAAATTACCCAAGACTGACAGCAGACGGAATCTTAGACTCAAGACAGGACAGATAAGTAACATAGCGACACACAATATAAATTCTCTCATTCAACCAGTTCAACCAGGTAAACTCAAAATTTTGACAGACAGAATGGATCGGCAGGGGATTCTGATAACCGAACTTTAAAAAATGAGAAACACGGATCAAGAACCAATGGAATCACAAGGATATAGAATTTAGAAGGGAATACCAATGGAAAGAGCAATGAAGCAATGCCTGCAATTTGGAACAGGATTCGTGGTTAACCTCAAAGTGATAGATTCCATAATAGAATTCAAAGCACAATCTCCTGGGCTCTCAACATTAACTATAAAAGCAGTAAATAGAACATACACAAGATGTCCCAACTAATGACAAAAACAATAGAAAAGACCACAGAGAAGATGTGGATGGATTTTGGGAGCTTTTGGATCAGACAGCAATAAACACCAACAAAAATCGCACCAAAATTATAATTGGGGACTTTAATGCCCAATTAGGAAGGGAAAAGAAGTACAGAGATGTAATAGGCAAATGGCTAGCACAACAAAGAACGAACCAGAATGGCATGAGACTGGTGGAATTCTGTAGAAACCATGACATGATCTCAAAATCATGAGAAGCCCAAATAAACTTAAAACCTGGAAACACCCAGACTGGACAAAAGGAGAATGGCAGTTGGATCATGTCTGCATGGATAAGAACTACCACAAGAAAATCTACAATGTGAAAGTCCTGAGAGGAACTGACACTAGAGCAGATCATTACTTGATAAAAATAAAAATTAAGCTCACCCCACTGAGAAAGAAAAAATCCCACCCAAAAAGAAATAGAACCCGTGACCCTCATAAATTGATAAATAACAAGGAATATGAAGAACAAACTAGGAATATAAAAATAACAGATGATCTGGATGAAATTATTCCTCAATTGAAACAAATAGCTGAACAAGTAGCCCCAATAAATCCTAGGGAAAAACACCAGTGGTGGAATGACAAATGTGATAAAACTGTGGAAGATAGACACCACGTCTAGTTAAGGTATCAGAGTCAAAAACAGAAGAATGTTACTTGGAACTCACAAAACAAAGAAACATGACTCAAAAAACATTCTCTACAATTGCTGTAAAGATCAACTTGAAAAGGAGCTAGGAGAATATCAAGGAGGATTTAGACCCTGGATAAGCTGTCCAGAACAGATCATCACATAAAATTAATAATGGATGCCTACAAAAGGAGACAGCAGCAACTAGTCACAACTTTTGTAGACTTCAAAAAAGCTTATTATTGCATCCATAGATCTTCTATGCTGGACATATTAAAAAATTTTGGACATCATCCCAAATTAATAAAAACGATAAAATTAACCCTTACAAACACCAAGTCCAAAGTAAAATATTGAGGAGAACTATGTGAGCCATTTACAATTAAAAAAAGAGTAAGACGAGGTGATGGTCTATCACCACTGCTCTTCAACTGTGCTCTTGAATACTTGATGAGAGAATGGTACAAAGAGAATCCTAAAAACATAACAATTGGAACCAAGAAATATGATAGAAACATATATGATATAAACCTAAATTGTTTAGGATTCACAGATGACTTGGCATTACTATCTAATAATGTACAAGAAGCTAGAAATCAAGTAATGAGCCTGCAAAATGTAGTGCAAAAAGTAGGACTCCAGATATCTTTCAAAAAGACCGAGATGATGGTAACAGACCCGCTAGTAGTAGACCACGTAACAGTGGACAACAGAAAAATTAAAATAATGAAGCAATCTAAATATTTTGGTGAGATTATAACACACAACTTGGATCAAAAACCTGCTTGGTAAGAAAGAACCAATAAAACGATAAAAGCTCAAAAACGAACATGGTCTAAATACAATAAGAAATGTCTATCAGTTCAAACAAAATTAAAACACTACAATACGGTGGTTCAGCCAGAGGTAACATGCACAAGCGAGACTGTTTTCAAAGTCACTCAGAGAAACAGAGTCGACAAAACATTAAAAGTAGAGAGAAGAATAGCTAGAACATGCATAAATAAACAATACCAGAAGGAAGGACAATGGCAGATAGTGTTGAGTGAAGAAGTGTACAGGGAACTGGAGCCCATCACAGGAATCAGATTAGCAAGAAAAATTATGCAGAAACTGTGGAATCTGAAGCAACAAGTAGGATGGATCAAGGAAATTACATAGAGAAGAACTAGATATGACCTTGGATGATCTGCAAAACAAGACAGAAAATCTCAAGAAACTGAAAGACAGGAAAATAAGATTTAAACCCAAATTAGACAAACGACACACAATGAAAGGAGTATTTACAGATGAGGAAAGGCAGGAAAGATCAGAACGAATGAAAGGGTACTGGGCAGTTAAGAAAGAACGAAATATGTGCTTACTGAAGAAGAGGATCAAGAAATGATTGACTAAAGTGGTCCAATGAGGACATAAAAGCAAATTATAATAGCAACATGGTATATTTTTCTGTTTGTAGCTTGTGTCTCTGAGTATTCCATCATTATCATCATTATCATTATCCTTTTCCAGACATTCGGCACATCTATACTTCTCCCTGCATTATGATCTTCAGTCATACTCATGTTGTTTTGCATGTTATGTCGTTTGCCCATCTCCCATTGCATCAAACTCATAATATTTTTGTATCTCATTGTAAGCCAGCAAACATCTTCCTTCAGCTGGGAGCCATTCATTACTCTGTCTTCATGTTCTGCCGACCTCCATTTAATTTTCGTCAATCTCATGAGTATGTCTCCCACTACTGTCTGCTGCCTGATCTGTTGGTTTGTTTTTGTATCTTTCATAGTACATTACCGGCCATTAAGATTGCTACACCAAGAAGAAATGCAGATGATAAACGGGTATTCATTGGACAAATATATTATACTAGAACTGACATGATTACATTTTCATGCAATTTGGGTGCATAGATCCTGAAAAATCAATACCCAGAACAACCACCTCTGGCCGTAATAACGGCTTTGATACGCCTGGGCATTGAATCAAAACAGAGCTTGGATGACATGTACAGGTACAGCTGCCCATGCAGCTTCAACACGATGCCACAGTTCATCAAGAGTAGTGACTGGCGTATTGTGACAAGCCAGTTGCTCGGCCACCTTTGACCAGATGTTTTCAATTGGTGAGAGATCTGGAGAATGTGCAGACCAGGGCAGCAGTCGAACATTTTCTGTATCCAGAAAGGCCCGTACAGGACCTGCAACATGCGGTCGTGCATTATCCTGCTGAAATGTAGGGTTTCGCAGGGATCAAATGAAGGGTAGAGCCACGGTTCGTAACACATCTGCAATGTAATGTCCACTGTTCAAAGTGCTGTCAATGCAAACAAGAGGTGACCGAGATGTGTAACCAATGGCACCCCATACCACCATGCCAGGTGATACGCCAGTATGGCGATGACGAATACACACTTCCAATGTGTGTTCACTGCGATGTTGCCAAACACGGATGCGACCATCATGATGCTGTAAACAGAACATGGATTCATCCGAAAAAATGACGTTTTGCCAATCGTGCACCCACGTTTGTCGTTGAGTACACCATCGCAGGCGCTCCTGTCTGTGATGCAGTGTCAAGGGTAACCGCAGCCATGGTCTCTGAGCTGATAGTCCATGCTGCTGCATACGTCGTCGAACTGTTCGCTCGGATGGTTGTTGTCTGGCAAACGTCCCCATCTGTTGACTCAGGGATCGGGACGTGGCTGCACGATCAGTTACATCCATGCACATAAGATGCCTGTCATCTCGACAGCTAGTGATACGAGGCCGTTGTTGTCCAGTATGGCGTTCCGTATTACCCACCTGAACCCACCGATTCCATATTCTGCTACCAGTCATTAGATCTCGACCAACGTGAGCAGCAATGTCACGATACGATAAACTGCAATCGCGATAGGCTACAATCCTACCTTTATCAAAGTCGGAAACGTGATGGTGTGTATTTCTCCTCCTTACACGAGGCATCACAACAACGTTTCACCAGGCAACGCTGGTCAACTGCTGTTTGTGTATGAGAAATCGGTTGGAAACTTTCCTCATGTCAGCACGTTGTAGGTGTCGCCACTGGTGCCACCCTTGTGTGAATGTTCTGAAAAGCTAATCATTTGCATATTACAGCATCTTCTCCCTGTCGGTTAAATTTCGTGTCTGTAGCACGTCATCTTCGTGGTGTAGCAATTTTAATGGCCAGTAGTGTAATTTTATGAAAAGGGAAGTTGCTACTCACCATATAGCAAAGATGCTGAGTCGCAAGTAGGCACAACAAAAAGACTGTAATAAATAAATCTTCTGGCCAGTAAGGACTACTTCAGAAATTGACGACAGACACACACAGAAACACTCAAGCAAACGCAGTTCACACACACACACACACACACACACACAACTGCACTTTCAGCAAACTGAAACCACACTGTGAGGAGCACCAATGCATGATGGGAGTAGCGACTGGGCGGGGGTAAGGAGGAGGCTGGAGTGGGGAGGAGGAGGGATAGTAGGGTAGGGATAGTGGACAGTGAAGTGCTGCAGATTAGACGGTGGGCAGGGGAGAGGGGGGTTAGCAGAAAAGGAGAGAAGTTAGAAGATTGGGTGCGATGGGTATTGAGGGCTGTATCATGCTGAAAAGGGAACAGGGAAGGGGTTGGGTTCATGAGGACAGTGACTAATGAAAATTGAGGCCAGGAGGGTTACGGGATTGTAGGATGTCTTGCAGGGAAAGTTCCCTCCTGCACATTTCAGAAAAGCTTGTGTTGGTGGGAAGGATCCATATGGCACAGTCTGTGAAGCAGTCATTGAAATGAAGGTTGTCATGTTTGGCAGCATTCTCAGCAACAAGGTGGTCCACTTGTTTCTCGGCCACAGTTTGTCAGTGGCCATTCATGCGGATAGGCAGCTTGTTGGTTGTTGTGCCCACATAGAATGCAGTACACTGGTTGCAACTTAGCTTGTAGATCACTTGACTGATTTCACAGGTAGCCCAGCCTTTAATGGGATTGATGACGCTTGTGACCGGACTGGAGTAGGTGGTGGTGGGAGGATTTATGGTACAGGTCTTGCATCTAGGTCTGTTACAGTGGTACGAGCTATGAGGTAAGGGGTTGGGATCAGGGGTTGTGTACGGATGGACGAGTATGTTGTGTAGGTTCGATGGACGGTGGAATACCACTGTGGGAGTGGTGGTAGGAAGGACAGTGGGCAGGACATTCCTCATTTCAGGGCATGACGAGAGGTAGTCGAAACCATAACGGAGAATGTAATTCTGTTGTTCCAGTCCTGGCTAGTACTGAGTTATGAGGGGAATGCTCCTCTGTGGATGGACAGTGGGACACTGGGAGGTGGTGGGAGACTGGAAAGGTAAGGTAAGGTATGGGAGATTTGTTTTTGTACAAGGTTGGGAGGATAATTACGGTCTGTGAAGGCTTCAGTGAGACACTCTGTATAATTTGAGAGGGACCGCTCATCACTGTAGATGTGATGACCACGAGAACTTTCTCTGCAAGACATCCTACAATCCCGTAACCCTCCTGGCCTCAACTTTCATTAGTCACTGTCCTCACCAACCCAGCCCCTTCCCTGTTCCCTTTTCAGCACTATACAGCCCTCAATACCCATCTCACCCAATCTTCTAACTTCTCTCCTTTTCCGCTAACCCCCCTCTCCCCTGCCCACTGTCTAATCTGCAGCACTTCACTGTCCACCATCCCTACCCTACTATCCCTCCTACTCCCCACCCCAGCCTCCTTGTTACCCCTACCCAGCCGCTACTCCCATCATGTATTGGTGCTGATCGCAGTGTGGTTTCAGTTTGCTGAAAGTGCAGTCGTGTGTGTGTGAATTACGTTTGCATGAGTATTTTTGTGTGTGTCTGTTGTCAGTTTTTGAAGAAGTCCTTACTGGCCGCAAGCTTTATTTGTGACAATCTTTTTGTTGTGCCTATCTGCGACTCAGCATCTTCGCTGTATGGTGAGTAGCAACTTTACTTTTCATAAAATTATTATGAAAGATACAAAAACAAACCAACAGATCAGGCAGCAGACAGTAGTGGGAGACATACTCATGAGATTGATGATAATTAAATGGAGGTCGGCAGGACATGAAGACAGATGAATGAATGGCTCCCAGCTGAAGGAAGATGTTTGCTGGCTTCCAGAGAGTTACATTGCATCCTGGATTTTCCATTGTTTGGTTTCATAGTAATTTTCAACATATGTCTTCCTTTTCAGAGGTGTCAAAAGTTTAGATTCATTCAGGAATGTTTTATTTACATTTGTTCCGTCTTCACTTTCTCAGTTTAGGAATATGGACACTACTACTTGCTTTGCTAAGAATTGTTCTGGTGCTACCTTTTTGTACTCCTTTTTCAAACTTAATTTTCCGCTATTATGATGAAGTGTAATAGAAGCTGTAGCACCGACATTCTTCTATACACTAATGTAGGGTGAATCAGTGCTTTGTTCGTCAAGGGCGGTTCTACCATTACATCTATGCCTATACACTGCATGCCACATGACAATGTGTGGTGGAAGGTACTTCTGGTATGATTATCTATTTCCCCATTTCCTGTTCCAGTTATGAATGATACTTGGGAAGTATCTTCACTAAGCCTCCGTATGAGCTCTTAATTTCTCCAATTTTCTTATTGTGGCTATTTCGTGGGATGTTTGCTGTAGGATTTAATGTATTGACTGTGTTTTTGAAATTTATGATCTTGAAATTTATCAGTTAACTTCTCATGTAGCCCTGCCACTGTAGGTCAATGAGCATTTCTGTAACCTTCTTGCACTTATTAGACACGTCCATGACAAAATATGCAGCTGCTCTTTGCATCTTCTCTCTCTTTTGAATTAATCCTACTTAGCAAGGTTCCCAGACTGATAAGAAGTGCTTAAAATCACTTGACAAGACATTTTGTAGATAACTGTTTTTGTGGATGAATTGCACTTCTTAAGATTCTTCCCATACATCTCAGCCAAGTATCTGCTTTTTCTACAGCTATTTTTATGTGGTTATTTCCTTTATATTACTTTGTGTGATGATTTATCTTGAATAGTGTAATCAAACCATAATGGGTCTTTCGGGTTTTTGTGCAATATGTTAATTTATTGGCATTGAGGGTCGCCGCTCCATCTTCAGACCACTTTCCTTTTTTCATACCCGTAACACTTTGGTGACAAAACCCGAGAGTAGCTCCGGCCACAACGTTGTGTTCAAAGAACTGTGTCCGAGTGCAGCTCAGGCCACACTTTCCTTGATGCGCATGCCACCTATCGCACAAAAAAACTGTTCATCATTCATAAGAGAACAATGGTCGTATATCTTTCTACCTGTCCCTGACAAAGATGCCTTCTGTTGTCAATTTGTAGAATTATTCCAAAAGAAACATTAGCAAACATAACAGCTACCTTTGCAAATCTCTGAGCCAATATGTAATCACATTGACATAATTTTGTGCCTGTACTTGTTAGGTTTCTCAGTTTTCCGTAATTCTGTTATGAATCTGTCAAGTTTGTTGAGCAGGCAAGAAATTTTGGAAGCTCGAGAGAAAGAAGTTGTTCAGTAACTCACATTGCAACTTTTTTTAAACACATAATTATATTGTTTGTCCTCATTATTTTAAAATTTGTTAGTTATAAAAGCACTAAGTAAATATGGAAAATACATTTTGAAGCTTGGTTTTTTAAATTATATATTACTCTTGAAGATATATCAATCACATATGTGCCAGTAACACTTTAAATAATGGCATAAATGGCTGAGTTTCTAGGCCCGACATCCTTTGAAGTGGCCAGTCTTCAAAGTGTTAATGGCATTAAACAAGCACATCATCTGGCATTACTTACAAAATATCAATTGTGTGGATTTTGTTGAAACATGGATCTCAAGCCTTTTTAAAATCTTTTAATTCCAGGCAAAATGGTAATTCATACCCATTGTTTCCTCTATAATTTCCTTATAACATTTCAAAATAAAACTCAGTCACCTCTTGCCCAATTATTTATATTTCACTTTTCTGGTTTCAACAGATTAATCTTTCATCTTCAGAAGCCTATAAAATTTGGGATATTATAAATCATTAGTACTTGGCCATACATACACTTCTTATACTTCGTAAACTGTCTGGCCAAGTTCTAATGATTTATAATATCCCATGTTTTTTAGGCTTCTGAAGATGACAGATTAATCTGTTGAAACCATAAGAGCGAAGTAAAAATAATTGTGCAGTTGACAGCTGAATTTTATTCTGAAATATTTACTGTAGTTGCTAAGAAAATACCATCTACAAATAAAATGATATTTAATTAAAACTTGCAAATGATTCATTGTGCTGTATTTATTTGTAGATCCAGCTTGGTCACTTGCTTGATTGAAATCCAGTGATTTTTGTATATGGTTGGTGATAGTTGCAAATGTTTGTACATCATAATGAGAATTCTTTGATAGTTGTATAGTTTTTCAATGTCTTGTTTGTCTTCTTTCTTAAGAAGTACAAATGTTGCAGCATAGTTCCAGTTTTAGGGAACAAGCTACTTTGAAAGTTACATATTTATTTTCCCCAAGTGGTAACCAGTTTTAATGAAACACGTCATTGTCAGACACCTTTCCTTTCTTCATGCTACAAATGGCTCAAGAGACCTCACCTGGCATTACTTTCAGAATTTCATTATTTTTATTAGTAACTATCTGTGTTTCTGATTTATCTCTTGACTTCGACAAACATGTAAAAAAATCTGGGAATGCTTGTACTATTTTCTCTGTGTTGTTTGTTGCTGTGCTGTCTGCCTTCTTAACTGGTAAAATGTTATATCCACCTAACATAAGTTTCCTTCATACTCTTATTGTTTTCAACCATTATTCTCTAGCATCTTTTTTGAAGATTTTCTGAATAATTTTGTTCAATTCACCATGTTCTGTTAATATTAATTGTAACTCTCACTTTCTCAGTAATAGCCACCATGTCCCATTTGAAATTATTTTTCATTTTCTTGTGCGTCCTTCTTACCTGAAACATATTTTGCTCTTGGGCTAGTTACCATTTGCTAAATAACTGCCCCCGTTGTTTATGCTTGTATCATCTTCATTTTCGAAGGCGCTGAAAGTGTTGCTTAATTTAATCTAGTACAACTCCCTATTCTTCGAGACACCTACATTCTCAGATCCTACGCTTGTGGAATCTATTTCTGTGTAGCCTTGTATCTGTTTCTGTTCTACATCTAATGAGTCTATGACATCTGTCAGTTCAATAGTGAATACTGGACATCACTTGAAATGTTCTCCATATTGATAGTTTGATACAATCTGGTCAGGTTCATTTGTAATTTCAGGCTCATTCGTTGTTCCATTTGGACTTAGCAAACCCCATTTTTAAATTGTTTTCTTTTTCTACACTACCTTAAGAATAGGCACTTTTCTTGTTTGCAAATTCAGACCATATCTGATTACAAAAATATAAGACACACATGCCTTATTGCTTTGTTAATTGTAATGTTTATGCAGTTCAGAATGGAAATATCATACCTCCTTGTAGTTTGTTTAAATTGTGCTTTCTTGTCTTTGATTTTTTTAAAATACATATATCTCCATTTTCTTCTCACTTCCCGTCCTCTTCCCTGCCCAAAAAGAAGTGTCATTGCTTTTCTTGTCCTCACAAAGTGATTATGGTGTGTTTTTTTTTCTGAGAGACATAACAGTTTATACTGCCACTTTGATAGATATTACTTTTGAGGAAGGAAATTTTTTTGGTCCTGTTTATTTTGTACATCAGTAGAGCTTGCAGGATGCTTTGTGCACCAGTCTAGCACATATTCAGCAAAAATGGACTGATTTGGTACATAATCTCACTGGCACACTAGCAAATAGACCTAATTACACTGTGAAGAATCAATAATTAAAAGTTAAAGTAACTATAAAGCGTCTGATGATGGCAGCATGTTGCCACATCTGATGATGGCAGCATGTTGCCAAATTGCATCATGCCAATAAATATTGGTAAATAAAAGTGACTATGGCAGAAAAATTATTTTATAAATTTAGTAACACATTTTTCCAGCATATTAAATGTGATGTCTCAGAGTAGCCACAATAGAAGTAATTAATTGGAAACAAATTACAGCACCACTTGCAATATTATTTTCTAACACCACAATCAATTTCCACTGCCAAAACCATTTTCAAGTGCTTATCTTACCTCAGCTGAGGACAGAAAACTTTTACTATATCCTAATTTTGAGGTCTAAGAGTCTTGTCACAGTGTTGTTATAAGCTAGGTTTTCTTTGGTTGGAAGGATTGGTTATTGTGTCCCCACCGAAAAAATTTCAGCCCTCATTGACCAACACCTCCGTCCAATTGCCCAAAATCTAGCCTCTCATCTCAAAGATACCTACCAGTTCCTTCACTGACTCTCCTCAACCCCATCCCTTTACCCCTTGTATTGCTAGTTGTCACTTTTGACACCACTTCCTCGTGCACCAGCATCCCTCGTAACCATGGTCTTGTTGCTACTGAACATTACCTTTCCCAATGTTGTTCACACTCCAGACCCCATATACCTTTTACTAACTTAATTCTAACTCACAACTGCTTCTCATTAGAAGGGAAGATATACAAACAAACCTGTGACCCAGTGATTGGCACATGCATAGCACCCTTTTATGCCAACTTGTTTATGGATCATCAAGAGGGAACCTTCCTAGCCTCCCAAAACTCCAAACCCCTGCTCTGGCTCTTGTTCATTAATGATATCTTCATGATCTGGACTTTGGGCCAAGACATTCTATCCTCATTCCTTCATAACCTCAACACCTTCTCTACTATCTGCTTCACTTTGTCCTCAACCCAGTGTGCCACTTTCCTGGAAATTGGCCTCCTCCTCTCTCATGACTCTATCCACAGCTCTGTCCAATTCCACCAACCACCAACAGTACGTGCATTTTGACAGCTGGCATCCTGTCCTCTCCAAAAAATCCCTCCCATACATCCTGACCACCAGAGGCGGGCTGATCTGCAGTGACAGGAATTCCCCGTAGGCTGAAGATCTCAGCAAGGTCTTAAAAAACAGGCACTATCCCCTAGACCCGGTCTGGAAACAGGTCTCCCATGTCATTTCCCCAATACCCCAATCCTCCCATCACTTCCAAAAACTAACTACAAGAGAGTGCCCCTTTCATCACCCAGTATCACCAAGGACTGGAACAATTGAACCACACCCTTTGCCAGGTCTTTGATTACCTTTCATCATGCCCTGAAATGAGGCATATCCTACCCAAGATCCTTCCCATCCCTCCTAATTTGGCATTCGGTCATCCACCCAACCTCCACAACATTCTAGTCTGTCTGTATGCCGTTCCCAATCCCAGCCCCTTGCCACAGGGATCATATCCCAGTGGGAGACCAAAGTGCAAGACCTGTCCAATCCACTCACCGAGCTCTTCCTGTTCCAGTTGTCACAGGTCTGCCCAACCTCATCAGAGGCCAGGCCACCAGTGAAAGCAGGCATGTCATGTACCAGCTCTACTGCAGTCATTGCACAGCTTTCTATATTGGCACGGCTGCCATCCAACTGTCCACCACGATGAGTGGCCACTGCCAAACTGTGACCAGGTGCATGGTAGACCATCCTGTGGCAAAAAATGCACCTGGGCCATCTAGATCGTCCCTTCACCACAACTTTTCTGAATTGTATAGATTGGAGGTATCCTTACAACACATTCTCCACTTCCGAAATTGTTCCAGCCTCAACCTTAAGAAACCTATTATCCCACACCCTCCACTCAACAGTTTCTGCCCCCTCTGTCCTATCATTTCCTCTATATCCATGTTCCCTCACTGTCATTGTTTTCTGCCTTCTGCCAATGTATCCGCCCATCTTTCCTAGTTTTTCTCATTTTCCAGCCCCCCCCCCCCCACCTCCCTTCTCAAGCTGTGCCTGTCAGTCTCGTCTGGCCTCCATGTAGTCCCTGCACACTTAGCCAAACAGTGCTCTGCTCTCCCCTCCCACCTGTCTCCTGCTATCCCTCCTGCATCCCTGCCCAAATCCAGATTGCTGTTTCACATTCCGGTTCAAGCTGTTGGAGATGGCAGTCATGTGTGCGTGAATGTGCTTGTTTGTGTGAATGCCTGTGTGTTTTCTTTTCTAAAGAATCATTTGGCCGAAAGCTAAATATGTAACAGTCTTTACATTGTGCTTGTGTGCAACACAGTGTGTCAAATTTACAGTGAGTAGCAATCTGTCCTTTCCCTAATATTGTCAAGTCAAAAGTTATAATTATTTTTAGTGATAAGTTAGGTACCTCACTCTTTGTGTATGTTTGTGCAAAACAGTTACCAGTAATAAAACTGTTCTTGCTTCGCATTGTAGGTTGACACTTCTCTTGAATTATACATACAGTCAGTGCAGTTGTTTGTTATTGTAAATATTATTACATGTTAGAAAAATCAAAACATTGACTTTTTTGTTGTGTTTATATTAGTGCTTCCCCAAGGAAAAGAGCTACTGCCAATTGATGTTGTATTTTGAGTGCCATAAGTTTCTTTGGCCTTTTTACAGGTTGCAATAGAAGATTCTTCTGATGATGAATCACACACTGGAAAAACTGTTGGTTCTTCAGACAGTAAGGAGGAAAAGAAAGAAAATATGAGTGCAATATGTAAACCTGAGCCAGGCATAGACCCTACAACAGGTGAAGATTGTGAATCCCACACAAATTTGGAGGACAATACTAGTAATGAATTGCAACCAGAAGATCAAACAAATGTTTTGAATGTGAATGTGGATGCTGTGGCTGTAGATGTATGTCAGAAACAAGCAAATAATTCTGTCACACTGGATAATAAAGTTGGGTCGAAGCCTGTGGATCATGTAGAGCCAATAAAGGACATTTTGCATGATAAAGAACCGTCTGGATATTGTGAAACAGGGACAGACAAAGAGATGAGTAAAAATGTCTGTGAGCTCAAAAAAGAAATGTCACAGTCAGTGTTTGTAAATACAGAGAATTCAGAGGCAACTGACAATACAATTACTAATTTGGAAGATTCTGCCATTCGAAAAGCTCAAAATACTACACCGATGGAACGTACAAGACATTCTTCAGAATCTTGCTCAACAATGCCTGCACATCCTCGTACACGTTCAGCTTCCCTTCAGTCTCCACCACCACTTCCTACAACAACAGAGCCTCGTGTCCAAAGTGACTCTGTTGATACTTTAAAACGAAATGTCATGCGAAAACTCTTAAGTATGGGTGCTGCCAGCGTGCGAGATATAGTCGACAATCCAACACAATCACGCCGTGTACAGCATGCTTTATGCCATCTCGTAAATGAGCATCGTACGGCATGGACACGGCACATGCGGCGATTGGCAGAGGCACGGTTCAGGCGTGACTGCAGTAGTACAGTGCAGTCCATGGAACCCACTGCACCACCAGATTTGGAAGCAGATGCTGATGCTGCTGTGGATCTTGCAAGTTTGCCTTCTGAGCTGATTGAAAGACTTGGTGATCTGCTACAGCTTGATGGACTCGGAGCAAGTACAGAAGGCATGGATCGTGAGATTAGTGATGATGGCCTTGAAGAACTGCAGGAACTTCAAGAGGCTCTGTGCCGGCAGGCTAATCTGGAATGCGTACCTGAAAAAGATTTGTCAGATCTTCTTCCTGAAATGAAACAAGGTATGCTTTTTTGTTGTCTCAATTTTCATTCTAAAATTGCTTCATCTTTTTCATAAGTTGTATAGTTAGGTACATTTTACACATTTGTGTGTCAGAATTAGTTATAACATTTTCATGGAGAAACTGAACAGTTATTGCATGTTGTTTTATGGTGTTCTTAACTCAGAGTATGCCCCAGTTACTACGCTACAGACTAACAAACAATTGGAGAATTGGATTGCGCACTCTGATATTATACAAAAAAACACAAAAGGCAATTCAATTCATGTGCTTGCAGGGTTTAAGGCTGGTAGATGGGGTGTCCAGAGTAGGTACTGAAGTTAATTTACTTGTTTGGCTTAGTATACCTGAATAGAACTTACAAGAATGAAATTAGAGAATCCTTTTTCTTTTTAAAGACAGTATCCATATTGGGAACATTATCTACTCAGTGGAACACATAAATTGTTTGCATAAGCATTGGCCGCAAATTCTCCTTGAACAGTAACAGCAAGATCTGTAGAACATGGAGAAATTTCATGCAGTACACACCATTGCATAGCCATGTTTAGCTGCAGGAAGCAGGCATAATGGTTTGCGAGTTTCCACAGCATATGAACCTGAACATTTGTTCACAAGGCTATTACATTCCTCTCTTCCAATTATTTGTGGTGTATGTTATATGGTTTTTTGCATCCATTATGCTAATTGCTACCCATAACAGGTGTTCACTGTGTGCACATCGTGTTAGACTGCAGTTGCAGAAACACTGTGTTCTAGCTGGTGATTGAGTTCTGACATCACTTCTGCCTCAGTAGTCATTTAATTCTTTGTGACAAAATCTTGAATTTTCACATCTTCTGGTATTTTGTCTTGATTTTACCCAATACTACACACAATTTGTGTATCTTCTTCTTCTTCTTCTTCTTCTTCTTTCTTGGCTCTACAGCTCATGATGAGCTCTTCTATAATTTCCTTCAATTTCTCTCGTCCTTTGCCAATACTTTCCAGTTTTTATAGCCCATCTTCCTAAGATCTTCGATTACTCCATCTTCCCATCTGGCTCTTGGTCGACCACATTCTCTCTGCCCTCCTGGCTTTTCTTGTAATATTCTTTTTGGTACTTCTGCATTATTCATGCGAGTCACACGTCTAGCCCACCTCAGTCTGGATAATTTCACTATCCTTCTGATGGATTGGTCTTTGTATATGATATACAACTCATGGTTGTATCTCCTCTTCCATCTTCCTCTTTCACAGATTGGGCCGATAATTTGTCTAAGTACCTTTCTTTCAAATGCATCCAGTGTTTTAATATCTTTAGTTGTTAATTTTCAGGCTTCAGGGGCATATGTAAGCACTGGTCCTATAAGTGATTTATACATAGTTAATTTTGTGGTATGAGTCAGGAGCCTCAAGGACAGAAGTCTTGTTAGGGCATAATGGGCTCTATTGGCTAGTATTAATCTATGCTTAATTTCATAGGAGGTATTATTTAGATGCGTAACTATCAAGCCCAGGTACCTGTAATGTTCAACTCTCTCAAGCACATAATTGCCCATTGTTATTGCGTTTGGCATATTTTCTCTATGTGCTTTTCCAGCTGCCATATATTTTCTTTTTGTTCATTAATAATTAACCCCACGTTCTTACTAGCCTGTTCAAGAGCTGTAAATGTCTCTTCCATTGCTTTTTGGGTCCTTGCTATTATATATGTATCATCTGCATAGGCCAATATCTGCACTGATTTATAGAAGATCGTTCCCCTATTCAGAATGTTTGTGTTTCTCATCACCTTCTCCAGGGCGGCATTAAAGAGAAGACATGCCAATACATCCCCTTGTCGCACTCCGTTTTTAATATTCAATGTATTGGGCATCATTCTTCCTATTCTTACACTACCTTGTGTTTCGATCATTGTCATTCCCACCAACCTTATCAACTTTCTCGTGATTCCCAGTTCATCTAGAGCTTGATACAACTGCTCTCTATTTATGCTATCATAAGCTGCTTTGAAATCTATAAAAAGGTGATGCGTGCCAACCCTGTGTTATAGTTGACTTCCCGGGAAGGAATCCACATTGGTACGGCCCCGTCTCCCTCTGTATGATAGGGAGTATTCTGTCGAATAGTATATTAGAGAATATTTTATATCCCAAATTAAGTAGTGTGATCCCTCTGTAATTGCCACACTCCATCTTATCTCCTTTCTTATATACGGGACATATGATACCCTCGTTCCATTGTTGGGGCATTTTCTCCTCTTCCCGTATTCTGGAGACCATTTTCAGAAGGCTTTGTTCCAGCTCTCTGCCTCCTTGCTTAAACAGCTCTGCTGGAATACCATCTGTCCCTGCCACCTTGTTGTTTTTCAATTTATTAATGGCAGTTTTCACTTCTTCTATATTTGGTGGGGTAGTGTTGTTGTCTGGGTCCTCTTCCCCTTTCGTGTCTGTTGGATATTCTAGGGTTGAGAAGACTATCAAAATACCTGCACCATCTTTCGCATATTCCCTTCTCTTCACTTAGTATACTCCCTGTCTCATCTTTTATTAAGCTTGTTTTACTACCAAAAGGCTTCTGTATTGCATTCATCTCTCTATAGACTTTTCTTATTTCATTTTTGCTTCTCATGAGCTCCATTTTTTTGACACTTGCTTTCATCCATTCTCTCTTTTTTTCTTTGGTGAGTCCTCTTTTCAATCCTCCATTTTTCTTTGTATTCTTCTACTATTCTGCTCGTACAGTGTGATCACAGTGTCCTTCTATATGCTTTGTTCTTTTCTTCAGTTACTATTTCGCATTCAGTATCAAATCATGATGGTCTTACTTGTCTTGTCCCAATTCCAAGTATCTCTCTTGCCGATGTCTCGACCGTCTTTTTTATCGCTTCCCACTGATCTTCAATATTATTATATTCTCCAGCATTTTCCAGAATCTGAGTTATCTTCTCCTGGCACTGTTCTCTAACTTCCACTGATTCTAAAGTTGTTACATTATATTTCTGTGCCCTGGGTCGGTCTCCTTTCGCTGCATTAGATATCCTTGCCCCCACCCGTGCCCATACTAGAAAATGATCTGTATCTATGTTTGGGCCTCTGAGACTCCTCACGTCCAATAGGTTCGATTTGTGTTTCAAATCTATCAACACATGGTCGATCTGGTTTACTGTGTTTCCATTCGGTGAGTTCCATGTTCCCGT
This sequence comes from Schistocerca americana, assembly GCF_021461395.2. Classification (NCBI taxonomy): domain Eukaryota; kingdom Metazoa; phylum Arthropoda; class Insecta; order Orthoptera; family Acrididae; genus Schistocerca; species Schistocerca americana. The sequence continues at coordinate 209,501,719 of NC_060119.1, forward strand.
ATGTATTTCTTTAAGTGGGAACAGTGTTGATCCTATTACCATATTTCTAGATGCTGCGAACAGTGTAAGTCTTGTTCCGTTCTCATTACTTGTTGCGTGTTTGCTGTGGAGGCCAAATATCAGTCTATAAATCTGTTCTTTCCCCACCTGAGCATTGCACCTGAGCATTTAGGTCTCTGGCTATTATTTTAACATCATGCACTGGGCACTCATCATATACTCTTTCCAAAGATTCATAGAATACTTCTTTCTCTTCTTCTTCGGATTCTTCTGTTGGTGCATGGGCATTAATTATGGAGTAGTTTGAGAATATCCCCTTTATCCTGAGTGTTGATTATCTTGGACTAATGGGTGTAAACCCTATTACCAAATGCTTTAATTGATGGTATACAACAAATCCTGTCCCCAACTCATGATTTCTTTCGCTGCCACTATAGAATATATTCGCCTCTTTCTTTTCTAAAACTCCACTCCCTGTCCATCTAATTTCTTGTAGTGCTATTATACTTTGCTTCAGATTCATTATTTGATCCAGCATTACGTTCAGTGCTCCTGGTCGATACAGGGATCTCACATTCCAAGTACCAATATATAGATTGGATCTACGCCTTCTATTTCTCTTCTTCCTTATTTTCCCTCCTTCATTTACTTGTATTCCATCCTCTTTGTCCTTCATCTGTCCACCTTTACTTTGTAGAAGTTTTGCAACAATTGTTTTTTACAGAGCGGGCTGTCAACCCTGCGTCCAACCCCTACTGGGGGACGGGTGATTTTTAATCAGTGTTTTCTTCCCTTAGCCTTTGGAGACCTAACTCCCAACTGCAAGGCAGCAGTTGTTTTTTTTACTAGTTTTGGTCCGCCTTAGGTATTTTATTTCCCCAGTGTCCACCATATTTAGTGAACATTACCCAATCCACCAATGGAAAAAGTTAAAGGCAATTGTAAAATGCGTTTTAGACAGGTACGTGCCGAGTAAAACTGTGAGGGACGGGAAAAACCCACCGTGGTTCAACAACAAAGTTAGGAAACTACTGCGAAAGCAAAGAGAGCTTCACTGCGGATTTAAACGCAGCCAAAACCTCTCAGACAAACAGAAGCTAAACAATGTCAAAGTTAGCGTAAGGAGGGCTATGCATGAAGCGTTCAGTGAATTCGAAAGTAAAATTCTATGTACCGACTTGACAGAAAATCCTAGGAAGTTCTGGTTTTCCGTTAAATCAGTAAGTGGATCGAAACAGCATATCCAGACACTCTGGGATGATAATTGCATTGAAACTGAGGATGACACGCGTAAAGCTGAAATACTAAACACCTTCTTCCAAAGCTGTTTCACAGAGGAAGACCACACTGCAGTTTCTTCTCTAAATCCTCGCACGAACGAAAAAATGGCTGACATCGAAATAAGTGTCCAAGGAATAGAAAAGCAACTGAAATCACTCAACAGAGGAAAGTCCATTGGACCTGACAGGATACCAATTCGATTCTACACAGAGTATGCAAAAGAACTTGCCTCCCTTCTAACAGCCATGTACCACAAGTCTCTAGAGGAACGGAAGGTTCCAAATGATTGGAAAAGAGCACAGGTAGTTCCAGTTTTCAAGAAGGGTCATCGAGCAGATGCACAGAACTATAGGCCTATATCTCTGACAACGATCTGTTGTAGAATTTTAGAACATGTTTTTTGCTCGCGTATCATGTCATTTCTGGAAACCCAGAATCTACTCTGTAGGAATCAACATGGATTTGGGAAACAGCGATTGTGTGAGACCCAACTCACTTTATTTGTTCATGAGACCAGAAAATATTAGATACAGGCTCCCAGGTAAATGCCATTTTCCTTGACTTCTGGAAGGCGTTTGATACAGTTCCTCATTGTCACCTGATAAACAAAGTAAGAGCCTACGGAATATCAGACCAGCTGTGTGGCTGGATTGAAGAGTTTTTAGTAAACAGAACACAGCATGTTGTTCTCAATGGAGAGACGTCTACAGACGTTAAAGTAACCTCTGGCGTGCCACAGGGGAGTGTTATGGGACCGTTACTTTTCACAATATATATAAATGACCTAGTAGATAGTGTCGGAAGTTCTATGCGGCTTTTCGTGGATGATGCTGTAGTATACAGAGAAGTTGCAGCATTAGAAAATTGCAGCAAAATGCAGGAAGATCTGCAGCGGATAGGCACTTGGTACAGGGAGTGGCAACTGACACTTAACATAGACAAATGTAATGTATTGTGAATACATAGAAAGAATGATCCTTTATTGTATGATTATATGATAGCAGAACAAACACTGGTTGCAGTTACTTCTGTAAAATATCTGGGAGTATGCGTACGGAACGGTTTGAAGTGGAATGATCATATAAAATTAATTGTTGGTAAGGCGGGTGCCAGGTTGAGATTCATTGGGAGAGTCCTTGGAAAATGTAGTCCATCAATAAAGGAGGTGGCTGACAAAACACTCGTTCGACCTATACTTGAGTATTGCTCATCAGTGTGGGATCCGTACCAGGTCGGGTTGACAGAGGAGATAGAGAAGATCCAAAGAAGAACGGCACGTTTCGTCACAGAGTTATTTGGTAAGCGTGATAGCATTACGGAGATGTTTAGCAAACTCAAGTGGCAGACTCTGCAAGAGAGGCGCTCTGTATTGCAGTGTAGCTTGCTGTCCAGGTTTTGAGAGGGTGCGTTTCCGGATGAGGTATCGAATATATTGCTTCCCCCTACTTATATCTCCCGAGGAGATCACGAGTGTAAAATTAGAGAGATTCGAGCGTGCACAGAGGCTTTCCGGCAGTCGTTCTTCCCGCGAACCATACGCGACTGGAGCAGGAAAGGGAGGTTATGACAGTGGCACGTAAAGTGCCCTCAGCCACGCACCGTTGTGTGGCTTGCGGAGTATAAATGTAGAGTCCAAGGCAACAGCACAGGTATCACTTAAGAAGATGTGTAAAATCACATTTTTGGGCCAAATAGTTTTTGTGAAATCGAATGATAAAGTGTGTCAACGCAGTCGAAACACCATGTGTCTGCACAGGCGAGCAGTGCAATGATGACAAAATCGCGCACATCGCGGAATGTGGGGAGCACGCCTCTGTAGCGGCGAAAGGGTTAATGCGGCCGTGGTGGCTTTACTTCATAAACTGCGCACTCCACCCTAAACATAAGTTTGCGAACTATACTACGTTGCTGCTTGTCTTGGTGCATACAACTGGCACCGCAGCAATCTCCCGCGTCTGGGCGGGCATGCGCGAACTGCCAAGATAAAAGAATTGAACTATAGCAACTCCACACGGGACAGTTTGTGTCTGGTTTATCATAAAGCATAGTCATCCACGGTGCACCAAACACACTGACAGTCTTTGATACTTGTACTCCCACACATTTTATCATTCCGCAAATATGATAAGAAACATTTTCCATCTGGTTGATAACAACCTGTAGAAATACTTTAGGAAAGTGTCCACATTTATTATTCACAACAGACTAACCCCAATTCATCTAAAAGTTACATAAATTGATAAACAAACAATTTTGCCATTGACATTAGCTGACATTTTTATTTTTGCAGTTAATTGTAATTATTTGTGAGATGGTGCTGGTGGCTTGGGACATCAATGTGTGCATGAAAAAGGCATCTACGTATATTGCCACCTTTAGTAATTGTAGATTGCAGGACTTATTTAAATTCAGTGTAGTCTTCACTCTGTATAAACTATAACAGCAGCAGTTTTAGAAAAAGTAATTTAACAATGCATTCTTTGTTATTTTAGAGACTGGAGTTGTTAAAGAAGAGCTTGAGGAAGAAATTGACAGATTTGGTGCTTCTACTGGTCTCGAAGCAATGAGAGTTACAGATATGACAGCAACAGAACCTAATTCATCTGATCCACCAGTAACAGAATTTGGCAGTCTGTTCTGTGACTTTCCAGATTTCAGCAGTGACCTTGACCGTGCCTCCAATTGTTCACTGCCAATGCCATTGACTGACAGTCTTACTACAGGTTAGAATATCATGTCAATCATACATGTGTGTGTGTGTGTGTGTGTGTGTGTGTGTGTGTGTGTGTGTGTGTGTGAGGGAGGGAGAGAGAGAGAGAGAGTGAGAGAGAGAGAGAGTATAAGGTAATATACGAGGGCGGTTCAGAAAGTAACCTCCGATTGGTCACAGTGCGGGTTGTGGGGCGAGTAGCGACGCCATCTGTGCTTTCACGCACTCAATAGGTCAGTCGGCATCAAGCCGTGGTCGAGTGAACGTCGTACCTGCGCTAGTTTAGTTTTTGTGGCAGTTTGAAATGTGTGCTGCAATAGAAAACCCCGCCAAATGTGAAGTGCGTGCTGTCATAAGGTTTTTTACAGTAAAGGATATTCTGCATCAGCTATTCATCGTGAGCTTGGTGCCGTGTACGGACCAAGAGTTATGAGTGAAGGAGTTGTCTGTGAATGGGTACGTTTATTTAAAAGTGGACGAGAAAACGTTCATGATGAAGAGAGGAGTGGTAGACCATCATTGGTGACTGACGAACTCGTTCAGACAGTTGATGCAAAAGTTCGTGAAAATCGACGTTTCTCAATGTCGGAGTTGTCTACTGGTTTTCCACAGATTTCTAAGACTCTCTTGTACGAGATAGTGACAGCAAGATTGGGTTACCGTAAGTTCTGTGCACGATGGGTGCCCAAAATTCTTACCGACCACCACAAAACTCAAAGAATGGCCTCTGCATTAGACTTTCTGTCACGATATGAGGACGAAGGAGAACCATTGTTAAACAGAATCGTGACCGGTGACGAAACCTGGATTAAGTACGTGAACCCTGAGACAAAAGAACAATCAAAGATATGGGCACATTCAAATTCGCCTACCAAACCAAGAAAAGCCTCGCAAGATTTTTCTGCCAGAAAACTGATGCAACGGTGTTTTGGGATGCCAAAGGGGTGTTGTTGGTTGAATTCATGGAACGTGATACGACCATTAATCAAGACATGTACTGTGAAACAATAAAAAAGTTACGACGGGCTATACAGAACAAACGCCGTGGTACGCTGACTTCCGGTATCGTTTTTTTGCACGATAACGCCCGTCCTCACTCTGCTCGCAGAACAACGGCCCTTCTTGAGTCCTTCAAGTGGGACGTTATCAACCATCCACCTTACAGCCCAGACCTGGCGCCAAGTGATTATCACCTCTTCATGCATTTGAAGAAATGGCTCGGGTCACAGCGGTTTGATGACGACGAAGAGCTCAAAGATGTCGTCACAGGCTGGCTCCAGGCACAAGCGGGTGATTTTTATGCAGAAGGAATTTCAAAGCTTGTGAAGAGATACGATAATTGCCTCAATCGCTATGGAGACTATGTAGAAAAATAGTGCAAAGATGTAGTTGTAAGATGTATATATTAAAATATTTTAATTTAGCTTGGTGTATTTTTTTAAATCAACCGGAGGTTACTTTCTGAACGGCCCTCGTATATACTAGAATAGCACAAACTAATTTTAATGTAAAAGCTACATATTTAATTTCAGTCATCTTTCTGGTTTTGATATTCAGTATCAGAGCTGCGTGGAATAATGGGCATAAGAACAAGGATTAGAAGCTGTATCCTGGATACTATTTCTTACATTGTATAACTGACATCTTTCTGTTTTTGACCTATGTCTGTCATAAAGTTGACAATTTGTGGTAATTGACCAGAAGTCATTGTGTGAAACACTAGTGGTATCTGGCATTCCCCAAGCAAGTGTTATAGGTCCTCTGCCGATCTAATCTGTGTAAACAATTTTTGAAATAATGTGAGCAGTCCTCTGAGATTGTTTACAGATGATGCTGTTGTTTACCACCAAGTAAATTCATCAGCAGATCAAAACTAATTGCAAAATTATTTATACACATTATCTGCGTGGTATGAAAAGTAGCATTTGAGCCTAAACAGTTGAAAGTAGGAAGTATCGGTTAAATTTTGATATCGGTTAAATTTTGATTTCATGATAATCACACAAATATAAAGATTGGCATTTCAAGTAAACACTGGGGATTACAATTACTGAAAAGTCGTAAGTATTAGGTTGAAAATGTTGTGTGGAAAATGAACCAAAGGATGCATATAATTGCCAGAACATTTAGAAGTTGTAGCTAATCTACTAAGGTGACTGCCTACGATATGCTTGTATGTGCACTTCTGAAGTGCAGATGTGCAGTATGGGATCTTTACCAGATAGGCTTGATAGAGGACATCACATTGATGGAGGACACTGCAAAATTTCAAAGGCTGGCAGCTTGTCTTGTATTACAGTGAAATAGTGGAAAGAGTGTCACAGATACAAGGTTGGGTGAAATCATTAAAACCAAGTTTTTCCTTGTGGTGAGATCTGTTCATGAAAGTTCAATTACCAACGTTCTTCTCCGAATGCGAAGCGCCACTATCTAATATTGCCCCGGATCGGAAATATCGTAGATCCGTACCTGATGCACAGAGCAGTCTGAGTTGTAGTGGGGAGGTGGTAGTCTCCACGTGACTCGTGTTTACGTTAAGTGATTTTACTGTTTCCTCTTCGTTTATTACTCTCACGTCAAATGAAAACCAAACGGATTTTTGTGGCCAGGAGCTATCAAATGAATTAAAATACACTCACATAATTACGGAAGGCTAAAATATGTTATTAGTTTCAGATTTTATTTTGTTTCCACCTTTCTGACAGTCAAGCGTTAATCGCCTTGCAGAACAATGAAGTTATTTTTGTCAGAAAGTAACATGTGGTGTTTGGTGGAATTTCGAATCTATACTTTCGTAATACGAAAATATGCAGTGTACATGTTGCTGCAAATCAGACATCTTTCCAAAACGTGCTTTTTCCCCTGAGTTTTGTTTTCTAAAGTGCCAGGAAATTCTATACCGGTGTATAAAACCACAACCATCGAAAGGACTGATACGTTTTACAGTTCCGAGGAAAAGTATACTGTTACTTAACACGGAAAAAGTATTTTTAACCGGGAAATCCGGGAATTTTTTTTCCTCGTCCACGTATACACCCTGAGGTTGAAGTGAAAAAATAAAACTTACATATACAATAATATTGCTGACATGACACTTGCGCAACACATTCTTGGGAGACTAGCATCTGACTATCAGAAGAAGTTCAGTAATTTTGGAGAGGACTTACATGATTTCTAACAGGTGTGGCGGATCAGACAGTGGTAGTGTCACACACCTAGTCAGCATGCTCAAAAGTGAGACAGATTAAGGCACTTGTATTGTTAAGAGGACTTTGCTTCTAGTTTATGATAGGTGTCATAAATTATAAAATTAGGAAATTATTGCTTTTATGGAAAGACAAAGGGAGTTATTTTTGCCATGCTGTGTTTGTAGATGAAATAGACATCTGCTGCCATTCACTCAGTGTACAGGGCAAGGACTGTCAGTCGACAAAGGACACTGCCTACAGATCACTCATGCAATGCAGTCAGTTGCAGAATATTGCTCAGATGTGTGGGACCCATACCAGACAGAGCTAACGGGATATTGAACGTATACAGGAAGGGCAGTGGTGGTCACAGGTTTGTTTGATCCATGAGAGAGTGTCACAGAAATACTGAAGGAACTGAACGGGAAGACTGATGAAGATAGGTGTAAACTATCCTTAGAAAGTCTGTCAACAAAGTTTCAAGAACTGGCTTCAAATGATGAATCTAGGAATATACTACAATCACCTATGTATCGCTCACATAGGGATCTTGAGAATAACATTAGAATAATTACTACACACACAAGACTTTCAAACAGTCATTCTTCCCGTGCACCATATCTGAATAGAATGGGAAAAAACCCTACTAAATGGTACAGTGGGACGTACCCTCTGCCATGCACCTCACAGTTGATGTTACGAGTCTTATGTGTGTAAATTGAGATATAGATTAACATCATTCAGCTTTTTGACTTCTCTAACTGTGGTGTAGTGGTGTAGTAGTTATAGTCCTCCATTTAGAGTGTATTTTAATTAATTTGTGTAGTTGTCAATTTCTATCTCTCAAGAATTTTCTGATGTGTGGCAGTTGTTTGTATTTCTGTTCTACTGGTTTTTCCATTACTTATTTTTAGAGTAACCCTGAAGAATATTTGTATTGTCTGTCTTTGTCTAATCATTTCTTTCACGTGTTTCAGCTCTACAAGCATCCGAACATTTGCAGGAAACACCTCATACGATGACCAGAGATTTGACGAATGATGCTGCATCTACAGTAGTCGACAGTGGTACAAACTCAGCTGTAAAGGATTCTCCAGAGGATGTGCAAATGGTCCGAATACCAACAAATGATACGAGTACTGAAGAAGCATTGCTGACTGGAGAAAATTTGAATGTTACGTTATGTGATGGCATGACAGGTATTACTGAAAAAGAACCATGCGATGCTATGCTGAGTAAGCAGATAGATGCACCAAATTTTGTAACGAGTGTTACCAGTGACAGTGTTGTAGGCAAAGACAGTGGTGACGCTGTCTCCAGCGTGGAAAATCAACTTAGTACTAATAACTCTGCCGATCGAATGTGCCGTATCCGCACTCTTGCAGCAAGAAAGGAATATAAAACTAATGAATCTCCTGTAGACTCAGGAACTCAGACTGAGGATTCTGAAACAGTGGAACCTCACACATTACTCCAAATGTTGCAGAATAAGTTCAATGTTCCTACTGATGTGATTAAAACTGTGAGAACTTATCTTACCCATTCAAGTAGTTCAGGTAATAGTAGTTGTAAGCCACAGCCAAAGACTTCAGATAATATTCACACTGATAGCATTGTAGATTATAGTAGCTGTGACTTACAACAGAGTGTATTAGGTAGTTTAACTGAGAACACTGCGACCAATCAAAACTCTATTGCCACTGGACTTTCACACTTGCCCTCAGAGCAGAGGGAACAGGCAGTGTTAGGAGAATCTCGCAATTTTGGTATGGGCTCTAATTCACATGCTGCTGTTCATTCTGATGGAACCAATGTGGAACCTGAAGAGAATACTGGAAGGCAAAATGATCAAGTGTTGCCACATACCAGTAGTAATGTGCTTCAGTCTCATAGCAAAATTTCTTATCCATCTGATAAACCAAAACCCTTCCACAAAAGAAAAATTCAAATGCGAAACCCTTCTCTAAGAAATCTGAGAGATTTACAATTTGGATCCAAATCACCTGCAACAAATCCTAAAGTGCACTGCAATAAATCAATGCAACCACATTGTTCACAGTTTTATTCAAACATTGATGCTAATGGAAATTTAGATGCAGTGCCCAGTCAGTCTGTATGGGAGGAAAATAATTCCATGACACAGACAGTTGTGCCACAAACAAGGGAACAAGTTAGTACATTGGCATGTGTAAATAAGATCACAACTGGTTTGCAGACTAATGCTGACTTTCCAGTTAGTATGAGCAGTCATATTGAAAACCCTAGCACTAGCAACACAGCACAGTTTAACACTTCTGTATCAGACAATATATTTCAACAAATGTTTGAGATAGACAGTGAAGTAACTCGACTCATGCAACGGAAATTAGAGTTGTATAAGCTCCTACAGGGAGTTTCTGTTACCTCTCGGTCACAGCTGACAAACAATTTACCAGCAACTGATGACAACAGCTTCTTAAAAATCAATGGAAATTGTGGTATGATATCAAAGAAGGCCAGGAAGAAACGTCAACGCCTAATGAAGAGATATCGAGCCCACCTTGCTGCTAATGCTTTGGCAGCCAGGAATGTAATTTCAGAAGATAATACAAACCCAATGCCTGTTTTAGAAAGTGCTGTTATGGATGTTCCAAATGTACAGGACGTTCTGGGTTCACAGACCATACCAGTACTTCACAGGGAGGAAACAGTAATAATGAGAACAGAACAGAATTCAAATGAGAGCTGTACAGAAAAAAATTACAACACTGTTAATGGTGTTGAAAGGCTTGAGATACATTTAGATACACCAGTCATAAATAAAAGTGGTGATCATCAGTTATCAGCTGCGACACTCTCCAATCCACAAGGTTATGAAGTAGTTGCCTCAGAAAACATTATTCAGTCAAAGCCTTCTATAGAGGATGAAGTTAATTCCTTTGCCAATCATGCAGAAAACAATACAGTGCAGTCAAAAGAAGATACACTGGATGTAAGCTCATGTACGGAAACTGACATCAAAATAACTGGTACTCCAAACTGCTTGGATGCACCAAACCATGAAGCATCTCTGGATGTACCAAACAATCAAGCATCTCTTGAAACTGTTTGTGAAAATACTGTTGCTACAAAGGAAGTTGATAATGATATACTGTGTGAATCCGCAGTTCCTAAAAGAAGTAGAACGGCTAAATCAAAGAGACAGAAAGGCCATATCTCATCCCAGGAGTCTATGGACGAAACTGCCACAGGCTTTCAAAATGATGATAAACTTATAGGCACAAAAGAGAAATCATTGTCTCGTGAACCCGTTGTGAAACTCGTTGATGTATCAGAGGTTAGCATGAAAACAAGAAGGAAATCAATCTTAGACAATGCAGTGAAACAGGACACTGCCTGGGAATCAGTTCGAACGGCCAAAGAAAACAAAGTTGGTGGAGATACACAAGGAACATTATTATCAGAAAATGATGAATCAGTTGACAAAACAGGGGAGGTAGGAAGGTCAGTCACTCCTCCATGTGTAAATAAGAGAGGGAGGACAAAATCAGTGATTTCTTCCAAATCTTCAAACGCGAAGAAGTTAAAGGCAGCAGTAAAGACTGATGCTGATATGTGTGTAGGTAATACAAATGAGGCAGGGAAGGGAGCCTTGACAGATCCCCCTAATGTTGATAGCCCAGAACAAAAAAGTTATGAGGGTCAGCCATTTAAGCACACAGATGTACAAGAATCTGCCAACAGTAACATAGCTACGACTAATAAACGTCAGTTGGCAATAAATGCGCCAGAAAACACGTTTTCTAACTACAGGAGTACAAGAAGAAAGCGTCTGTTTAGTGAATCAGTGAGTCAAGAGTCTTCTGAAGATTCTGCTGTGGCCAACACAGATGACATCACAACACTTGTGGGCAGTAAGAGACGGAGAGGCAGAAGTTCTAGTACTGTGCCAACTGCTGTTTCTGCTAAACAAGAAGAGTCAGATGCGTCAGAATCTGGCAAGACAAAGGAGAATAGAAAATCTAAAGGAGTCCACCGATTATCACAACACTGCAATTATGATGTAAATGCAGAGAATATAGAAAATGATTCTGGGTTTGTATCAGCAGTTGCAGCTAGAGAAGTTAGTGAAGGGAATAGTATTGTTGAGAGTGAAGTGCGTGATGTTCTCCAAGAAACCAGAAGAAAACAACCTATGCCTAAAAATGTATCTTCCACAAAAAAGACAGAGACACACACAAAATCCAGAGCGAGATCTACAGATTTGGAGAATAAATTTCATAAACCTGTAGCTGAAAAAAAATCTACACTAACAGTCGCAGCTGAGAGATCTAATTCTGTTGAATTTGGAACCAGTAGTGGTGATAATGAAAAATGTGATGATGATCTCCAAGAAGTCAAAAGAAAATTTTCTTCACCTAAAAATGCATCTTCTACAAAGAACACAGAGATACACTTAAAATCTACAGCAAAATCCACAGATTCAGAGGTTATGCAACAGAAACCTGATACTGAAAAAAGTTCACCATTAACAGCCACAGCTGAGAGGTCAAACTGTGTTGACCTAGCAACTAGCATTGGTGATAATGTAAAGTGTGATGTTCCCCAAGAATCCAAAAGAAAATTACCTTCACCTAAAAATATATCTTCAGCAAAGAAAGCAGAGGCACACTTAAAATCTAGAGTGAGATCCACAGAGTCAGAGTCTAAACAGCAGAATCCTGATACTGATAAATATTCAACACCAACTGTCAAAACTGAAATGTCTAATCCTGTTGAATTTAGAACTAGCAGTGATGATAATGAAAACTATGATGTTCTTCCAGAAACCAAAAGAAAACTACCTTTGCCTAAAAATGTATCTTCAGCAAAGAAAGCAGAGGCACAATTAAAATCTAGAGGGAGGTCCACAAATTCAGAGACTAAACAGCACAATTCTGATACTGAAAAAAATTTAGCATCACTTAAAACAGAGAGAGAAAGTTCGGCTGAATTGTGTTTTGAAACTGATACAGTCTCACTCCCCAGCAATAGTAATCAAATTGCAAGGAAGCGGCCTGTGACATTTAACAGAAGAAAAGGTCGGAAAAAAGTGAGCTTTCGTACAGCATTTGTACCGGATTTAGTAGTACTCATCTCACAAGATGATGAGAAGGTTGCAGTACAACCAGAGACTTCTAGTCCACATAATAAAGGACCCGATCAAATGACAGCAGGTGCAGTTGCAGCTGATGTGTCGTCTGTGGGCACTGTACAGAAAGAGAAGGTTGGTAACTTGATATTTACATCTAAAATATCAATAAATAAGCTTAGACTTTGCCCCTTCAACTGTGTTTGTATTTTCTACTTTAGATTTTCTGTATCAGGTGTTTTCTCCTTAATTGTTGGTAACAGACAAAGGGTTTAATATTGCTATATTGAGCTTTGATGGTGCACAGATTACCGCCATATGACTGAGAAGTGTGTTGTTGGCAGACAGTGATTTCTAGAACACATAATATTTAAAAAATATTATAATTGAATAGCAAAATTTCTTTGAAAGTTGTGCTGTTTGTGTCTGTCGAATCCTGTTTTATTTTTGAACTGCCAGTGAAGACAAGTGGATGCAGTTTTTGGTGATTACTTGACCGTGAGGATCATAAGTGAAAACACGTCGGAGGAATAGTCTTTTCTGTTTGATCCTGTATACACAACCTCCCCTACATAATGGAACAAATGAAAAATCATAATACATAACAAAAGTGAAGAATCTTACAAAAATTATGTATTAATTGAAAATAGAATGCTACTTACTGTAAAGATGACATGTTAAGTTGCAGATTAGCACAATTAAAAACAGTTAAACTTAAGCTTTCGGCCATAGTCTTCATCAGAAAAAGAGAAACTTGTACCATTAATTCACACAAGCAAGTGCACTTTACACACACATGACTGCCAAATCAGGCAGCGCGGGCCAGAATGCCTGTGTGCATGTCTGTGTGAGGTGTGCTTGCTTGTGTGAATGAATGATGTGTGCTTCTCTTTCTCTGACGAAGGCTGTGGCCGAAAGCTTATGTGTAAGTATCTTTTAATTGTGCCTGTTTGCAACTTAACTTTTCATCTTTATAGTAAGCAGCAATCTATCTCTTCCTACATTATTAAATTGTATAACAGATAAGCTACTATAAACATGGAACAGGGAAATGCCAATCATAGTCTACAAAGAAATACAGTCATGTCTGTGTAGCTTATTGCACAGTATGTTGGCCTACGAGATGGGGAGATGAGCCAGACCTGGATCGAACTTTCTGGCCAGATTAATGACTCTTGGTCTGTTGTGCTGACAAGCCTGAGTGTGGTTTTTAGACCATTTCCATCACTTGGTTAGACAAATGCCACACTTATCATCAATCTCTGCTCCAGGAAACACGACACACAAAGAGGCAAAACATAATGACAGATAGAACAGTCTCACTTGATGTTAATAACAATAAAACTGCATGACAGAATTTCTAGCCAATAGTTACTGTTCAGGTTGTTAAATTTTAGTACTCCTAGTGGGAAAAAAAAAAAAAAAAAAAAAATGTGACACTATTGTAGTGAGGATAATAGGTGGGTCCTGTCATCGTGACCTACCCTTCCTCAGTGTATTCCAGTCTTCTCCTCGAGGAAGGAATTATTAGTTCCGAAGGCTAAGATAGTGTTGTGTCTTTTTACGTGTGCCTGTCAATGTTTGTTAAATTTTATTTCCTGAGCAAAAATGTGTAGTTTCCTTGAATGAATTTTCTTTCTGATACAGTTAAATACATTTGACTGTAGACATCTTTGCCTATTATCTCGAATTCATTTTGCAACTGTAGGTGAGAGTAGAGAAATTGTATGAGAGATCACTCAAGAGAATCTTGTATCTGCTCAACAACAATAGATTTACTGGTCATAACAACTTCTTGCTTTTTATTGGATTGGATGTATCATTACTTTGAAGTATAATTCCTTCTACTCAATGAGATGAAGCAATAAAGTTTGTCAAATCCCTTATCTTTGTACTTTAACATCTGAGAATTCACTGATTCTTTCATAATTGCCTTTGTGAATAAATAGAATTGACTGGTATCATTTGCTGTACATTTCATCAGGTATCATATTAGAAACTTCATGAAAGATGACCATTATTTCATTGCCATTGTGTACTGAAGCCAAATCATCAAATGGACAAAAATCACTTTTTCTTTTTCTCATTTAAATGTGATGCTGAAGTATATTTGTAACCTAGAGTTTCACCAGCTCTTTCATATTTTCCAGAATCTAACTATTTGACTGCTCTTCAGGTTAACTACATCTGTTCGAGGGAAAATGGAATGATATATTACACCTTGTGTGGTACATGGTTCAGAACTGTTACTTCATGATCTGTAGAAAAATCATTACAATTTTTGATAACAGAAAATCAGTGTCATTTTCATTCTTGATATCTCTAGGATTTCTCCCACAGTGTAGGTACATGTCATTTTCTTAGAAAACTGGAATGTCCTCCACTTAAGTTGAACAAGGCAACAAAGAGAATACTACTTTAATGCCAATATGGAAAGTTTGCCAGAAACATGAAGAGAAGTCAAAAGTACAATGTGGAGACACCAAAGGCAAACGTCAACAATTGTCACTACCAAGCAAACCAAATGTTGAAGATATAGTGCTTAAATGCAATGTAGTTTGCCCAATTAAAATCCATCATTTTATGTAAGAGGCACTACAGCTAATCTCCTATTTAACAGCAAGGACAAAACAGATAAACAAGCAACAGTGGGGTCTACAAAGTAACCTGCACTGGCTGCAATAAACTGTACATTGGTTAAACAGGCCGGGCCATATCAACAAGGCTGACTGAACGTGATCACAGCTCAAAGGAGGACACAAATATCAAACACACACCGAAGTGCTACATATAGCCAACAAAGGCAGAAAATTCAGCCTACTAGAAGCACTTGAAACTAACAAACACTTAGCCCTAAATCCCCAGCTGGTTCTAAATGACCAATTGCAACTGAGCACATCACCACTCTTAAATGTTACACAATAAAGTAAACCTGCTAATAACCATAAAGTGTCCCAATAGTAAACAATTTCACACCCCAATATAATTTAATATCCCTTATGTGTTTACATTCTTAACTGTAACAATGTAATATTTGGTATATATTAATGCACAGTTTTTCTAATAACAACCCCAAAGAAAACATTGCTGTTGTACAACCAACAATTAGTGTCCAGTGCAACTGTTCACAACAAATACCAAAAATTTGCAATATTGTAATAATGTGTATTCTAAATAATTCTACTTGTTGTCATACATGGAACTGACATTCCATAAAATGCGATTTATTATGTTAAAGAACAGTTTTACAGAAAAAAGTCAAGGGACCTGTGTGGCAATTCCAAAGACAATACCACAACTAAAGATCGTATGTAAGTGTGTTGTATCTTAGTCCAGAATGTTTGGTTCGTAAGAACACAGGCCCCTTGTAAAGCAATAGCCAGTAGTTATCTGAAGATGGCCTAATAAGCCGAAAACTAGTTCATACAAATAAAAATCAGTAGAACCAAAAACGACCTAATATGGAATTGATCTATCAAGAAGTGGCGGAAGAATCCATAAATAACAATAATTTTGAGATGTCCACAGGTCACAGCTTCCTGAATAGAACCGTGTGTGTATGCATTTGTGTAACTTAGTGGTTGAGCTAACTGCAAGCTGTGGGTAAGGGTGAGTACACGCATTTAGACATCCACAGAGCAGCACACATTTAGACATCCACAATACAAAGGAAAACATACAGCATACTTCCATAACAGTCAAAGAGTTAACATATGAATTAGTTCTATTGGGGAAGAATATTTCTCGTTTAGACTGCTTCTTCTGTCATTCATTTCCATGGAGGTATCTGACATTTATCAAATTTAAGAATCTGGTATTAATTCCTTCATCATGTATGCATCACCTGCACAAAGCTCAAAGGAAATGTGTGTCACTCCATTACGTATACTGTATTCATGTTCTGAATTTTCAACATTGAGTCTAACCTGTATTAGTTAAGACTGTCTTTCATTTATATTTAATCAGCATCATTTGTATGCTAGCCTGTATGCAGACATGGTGATCCCAGTGATGTATAGGTACATGTAAATACAGCTAATGCACTTCCAAATATGAAGTGAAGGTTTTAATTTATGTATATGTTAAACATGAAACATTGCTCATAAAACATTATAAAATACATTTATTTGGTCATTTTTTGATAAAGTTAAAATTGACAGTTGTGGACCATTTCACTGCTTGAACTGTGCCGTGCCTGGACTTTCGGAACATGTGTTGTTTGTGTTAAATTTTAACTTTTTTGGTGAAGTTTATGGATATATTTTATTGCGAGTCATTTATATGTATCTCAAAAATGTTTTTCAATCGGTGTGGCTCTGGTAAGTATACCAACCAGGGATGTTATTAATTTCATACTCAGCTGTCATTGTACAGGTCATTTATTATCGAAATCATAATTTACTTCTTGTGCCCTCATCTTGTGACATGGAAATGTTTATTCATTTCCCCATGGGACACATTTAGTGTATCCAAGAGATGTTAATTTTTGTATGTTTCTCCACTCACAGTTTCCAGTGTTCTGTTGTTTGTTTGGCTTCATTTTATGAATATATGTTGTAGCCTTGGTAACAAATAAATAATTTGTATGAAATTTGGAACCCTTTTTGGGTGTCTGTCATGTTCAACCGAACAATTTTATGAAGCAGTTTTTAGCCCTCTAAAGTTTACAAGAAATTTTCGTGACTGCCGTTTTGTCTGCAGCGACAGGTAATGGTGTGGGTTTTAGATCTGTGATGAGGATTCACATTTTGATAGTGATTAGCAGTAGCAAAACAACACAAGGAGATGGCAATCCATATCTTTTGAAAGAAGACGGAATAACTGATAAATGAAAAAAAAAAATTGTATTAGATGAAACAAGTTTGAACGTGGAACACCAAGAACTTGCAATGATGGATTTAATTTCCCATTACTTTTGAGATGTCATAAAACATTTGATTCCACTATTTAGAACGTAAAAAGTGAATAGTATTACTGATGTGAGTGAGTCAATAAAATACATAGAAAAAACAATGAAAATGCAACATTAAATGGAATCTAAAGATTCAATAAAAATATAATCTCTGCACTAGTTAAAGCCATTAAATCTTTACATAAGTTATTGTGTGGTATATTTCCAAATAAAAGAAAGAAAAATAGGCAAAATTTCAGAGAATTTTCTGGGTTTGCCTTGAAATGAAAAGCCGCTAAACGTAAAGTCAAGAAGTCATTTTTAAAGTCGAAAGTGGAAGCAGTCTGCAATTATTGTGTGTAGATTTAGATTGTAGGACAAAAAAAGAAATGACTGCTGAAATTTGTTGTTATTTATCAAACATAGAAAAATTTGTACTGAAAATTGATGACGTATGTTTGAATGATGATGATGATGATGATGATGATAAGGAGGAGGATGATGATGATGATGATGATGATGATGATGTAATCCAAAAGGACAATGATTTCAGAAACAACCAACAAAAGTGAAGCACAGTTCTCTCCACATCCAAATGTGCAGTGCATATTTTTAATATCATTCTGTGATGTTGATGAAACACTTTAATTATTTAGTTGCAATGACAGACACACTTAAAAAACAGATCTTAGACTTCAAAGAGACTGCATTTTAAATGGTTGGAATTTGTTACGATTCTATTACTTGCTACTTGCACAGAGAAAGGATGGGGGAAAAAACTCACATCAGTTTTTTATTCGGGGTATTACATGTGTGGGCTGTACTAAAAGCAGCTTTGCAAGAAGAATTCAGCATTGAGACCACTGCTATGGATGTGCACAGACTACCACTTCCACTAAAGAAAACACCATAAGTCTCTCTTCAAGAGAGTTTTCTTGTAAAAAAAGAGATTTACAGCTGTGGTGATATTAATAACAGTTCGGTCCTCTGGTATGTGACTGATGGGGTAGTTGACAATTCAGGCACAAAAATTAAGAGGGATGCATGAAATGTGATATAGTTCAAGGAAATGAGGCATTAGTAAAGTGCTGTTAAGTTATTGCTAAAAAGAAATCATGAAACTTACAGTAATTTAAAATTTCAGAAACATCAGGAACAAAGATGCTAAAGGCTCAACTAAAACAAGCACCAACAGTGGAGCTTGGGTTCTAAATAATAAGTGTTTCAGTAGTGGTGCCAGTGGATTGATACCACAAGACCAACAGCAGGAGACCCTTCAGTTGCAATGAGTTTGGTCATATCTCACCTGAAAACGTGAAGGAAAAGTGTCAAATCAAATGGCAATAATCAATATAAATATTTACAAAAAGAGCATTAGCAGTTGTATATTTCATAGTTTCCATCTGCGTAGCTGTGTCCAAATCAACATGACTGATCAAGACAAGATGTTTACTAACAGTGGATGGAATGAGATTTTCATTCTGTAGCGGAGTGTGCGCTGATATGAAACTTCCTGGCAGATGAAAACTGTGTGCCGAACCGAGACTCAAACTTGGGACCTTTGCCTTTCGCGGACAAGTGCTCTACTATCTGAGCTACCCAAGCACGACTCACGCCCCGTCCTTGCAGCTTTACTTCCACCAGTAGATAGCTGAATACAGATGTGATCTTGACAGGATTTGGGAAAAACGTCTCTCCGCAGGTACTGTTAAGGCTGATGAAGTTAAAATTCAAACAAATACCATACTTACACTTTTCTTGAGATGATACGAATTTAGACCTGATAATTGGGAACAAACTTCTTGACCAAGATGAAATTTTAAAACACAGGGATAAAGTCAGTACTGGGTAGCTAATCTTTAGCTGGGAGGCTAATCTCATGTGTATCTGCATAGAAATCTCTAGCTGGGAGGCTAATCTCATGTGTATCTGCATAGCAGTCAAACCAGAGTTAAATACTGAATGTTTTGTTAATGACTAAACAGTGTAACATATTGATGAATTAGTGACTAATAATATTCCAACAAAGATGAAGTCTACCAATATCAGAATGAAGATTATTGTAAAAGAACAATGACCAACTACTACTGCAATCATAAGTGGAAAATGATGCCATTTAAACAAATGACTGTAGCTTGTTCTCTTTAGTAATGTGTTCTTTGACTTGTTCCACACCCCCAGAGAGTCTGATCTGTGGTAGCATACACAATGGTAGAACACAATGTTTGTATGAGTGGTGGATTCACCATTCTTAGAAATAAATGTTCCACTTCATACTAACTAAAAGCACAATTTTCACATTCAGGAAGAGGCAGCAGATATGGAGAGAAATCAGCTTCCTATCAATTCCAAAAGCTGGAGAATGCGAGCAGTGGCTCAAATTCGACAGTGTGAGGTAAGGTTACAGAGGCTTACAGAGGCAGAAGTGCTTGCAGCTACTGAGAGACCAAAACTTGAAGTCAGCTGCAACTTTTATGGCACTGCAAGTGATGAAAGTGAAGTGGATTCAGAGGCAGAAGTCATCATCTACCAGGAGGCCTCACCAAGATCTGCGACTATTCTTTCACCCATTGTGTAAGTTTCTTGTGTACTTCTCATTACTTTAATTTAGTTGCAGTGATTTATTCAGTGCCCCAAACTGACTTTCATGGAAGTGGAGATCTCTGAGAGGAGATGAACTGAGAATATAAATTCATTATTTTTGTGTTAATAAGTTTCTGCTTCGGTGGTCTGTAACTGCGTCAGGTGCATTGTGGTATATTTTTCTTCTAATATATCTATTGGCAACTAGTGTGTGACTGCAGAGTGTCTGGACCATACTTCTCAAAACTATACCATTATTGTCGTAATCATTATTCTTATTTGGCTTCAATCTATAAAGTAACAGCTTCTGTAGTCTTAACTTTTGGATCTAACTGATTCTTCATGTTTGTGGGTGCATGAAGCTCATATGTGCTCATTAATATACAATATAGCCTGGGTTCAAGGTGCCAAATTACTATTGGCTGCAGATTTTTGAAGAAAAAAGTCTGTTCTTATGGAAGTAATTAATCTTTGTTTCACATAAGCCTCATGCCCAGGAGTAATTGTTACATGTATGCTTCATATTCAGGAGAATTTGAAAAACGTGGTTGTTCGAACAGTGTGTGAAAGAACTTAATAAGTAAGACAGATGTTTTTAAAAATGTGATTAGTTTCTTTGCAAACATGAAACCAAAAATTAAATCTTTTAACCCAGTAGAATTACAGTTTATTATAGGCTTGCAGAATAATTGTCAATATGAGAATTGTAATATTTAGTGTTTTAATAATGTATAGAGTTTTGGTTGAAAATTATGAATTATGTAGGAGTAAAGGAGATGACTCACCGAAAGGCAAAAGCACTCAGTCGACTGAGCACAATGTAAGAGCTGGCAGTCGACTGAGCACAGTGTAGGGAGACAGATGTGTGTGTGTGTGTGTGTGTGTGTGTGTGTGTGTGTGTGTGTGCGCGTGTGTGTGTGTGCGTGTGCTTACTCATGTCCTTCCTATAGCTAGAAAAAGGAAGTGCATTCCGAAAGCTAGACAAGCTCTGTACCTTTTGTTTGCTTGCCTATCGATGACGCAGGGTGTCTGCCTTTCAGTGAGTCATCTCCTTTATTCCTAAATATATAGTATTTTGTGTGTTAAAGACAATTAATGTAAAATTTTTGACATCAATGGAGGGTGGTAAGCAGGGGTTCAGAAACTTTATGGATGCAGGAGTACAGAATATCTAAAACAGCCCTTATTATAATGTGCTACATTATTGTGCTAATTGTGTTAGTTCCTTTTACACTTGCTACTTACCTTGTTTCTTGATTAATCTTAATAATAAAAGTCTGTTAGGAAGATTACAAAATTGTGAGAAAGTCGTGTGATAATTAACAAGAGTAAATAGAAGTGAAAGCAAACTGAAAACACAAAATTTAACTAGTAGGGTGTAGCAACATCTGTGACAATTACTGGTAATGTGTGGCAGTGTCATTTAAATTTTACTATGCTCCTACTGTTTAGAGCCTGGTCTAAATGAAGATCTAAATATGACCTTACAGATTTCCTTGGTGTGGTTGATTAGTGACGTGTTTCCGGGTGTTCTGCACAGTTATTGTTTAATTTTGTGCATAAAATGTAAACATCAACTCAACAAATACACTCAAAAGTGGGTAATTGAAGAGCTTTAATAATAATTTCAGTGTCTAGAGTTGAAACTATTCGTCCACTTGCCTGCCAGTGAACAATATTATCATTATTATTGTCCTGCCGTAACATGTTGAATGCATGGCATATGTTTGGTCAAATACCAGTGATACATACATCAGAACTCTATTTACCTGAATTGATAATGAATTTTGTCTTCTCAGTGGTGGCTTAAGTAGCCCAATTTGCCTTCTGTTGACAGCTGAGGGTTTGCTGACCATCCGCAGTTGATCTGAAAGTTCTTTGGTGTTAGCACTGTCAGAGTGATGGTCATCAAGATGATACATTACAATTCCCAACTCCAGTGTCATTGTCAGACCTGACAGATTGTTCAGTCTTAATTTTTTTGTCCTTTATAGTTTTACAGCAGCAGCTAACCATACCTGTCTAGATAGGAGTGCGTGTTAAAGTGACATCTGCGGGATTGGGAGGTGCACAGACCCCACATCAATTCCGCCTGGCAGATAAATGATGACTGCCTGTGAGCCAGCCAACCTGAGTCCCACCTCAGTCACATGATTTGTAAACATTTAGAAAACTTTCACCCACTTTCACATGAATAACACTGCACATGGACAGTTGGGGTACACATATTCTGTCCCAGGGAGTAATGGGGTGGTGACAGGAAGGGGATCTGGCTACACCTAAACTAACCATGCCAAATCCATTCATAACCATGCTGATCATATGCTAATGTGGGTCAAAGGAACAAGAAAAAGAAAAGGATAATTATAATGCTACCCATGTAAAGGATCAGTGGACTTTTTTACGTAGACAGACACAATCAAAGTTGTTGATTTCAATCCAGTTTATTTCAAGGTTACGTTTTATGTGATGTACCAATGTTGACCTGCCTGACAGAATCTCCAAATGGCATTTTTGAGTTTACAGACATTGTCCTCAGATTTCAACATTTGGAGCGTGTTGTTTTACTTGTTGATATGTGATTGTCTGTCCTGATTTTTAATATACTTTACAAAGTTTAGACCATTGAGTAGAGCTATTTCTTAAACATTTTAGTGCCAGCATGTGTGCTGAGAAAATAGTAATATAATGAAGAGTTTAAATGACCCGAACCTTCCTTCCATAAAGTCAGTCCGAGATTATGGGCTGAGTTCTCAAACATTTTTTTGTTTCAAAATAGTGATCCGTGGCAACATTATGTATTTCTAAAAATGATATTGCGATCAATTGTTTTTCATTTATTGGTCTGTTGGCAATGTCGTGGTATTGTTTTTGAACAGTGACTTAATCTCAGTCATTGTATATGAGCTTGAAATACTCATGTCAATCTGATTCCTTTACTGCATCATTCCTGCTGAGTTCTGTAATATTCACAGTGATAAACAAGAAGACAAGAGTTAATGTTCTCATTACTTGATAAATCATTGTTAGAGATAGATTCCTTATTTGCACAGTAGTTGCCGGTCTGTGAAAGTTGATAAGATACCTTCTTCTGCTTGTGTGCACTAACTTTCGAAATACCAAGTGAGGCTGCCACCACTCAGGCATAACCACAGCAATTAGTTCTGTTCAGCAGCCTCCAGATGGCATCACAAACCCAAATCTCTTTCTTTTTCCATGCCACATCCTTCAATGTGTTGCGTATGTCATCTAATAATGTGGACATCTGCTGAAGAGGGTGGACTGTGAATTGTGAACCACATTGCTTCTGCATTGTACGGGCGAACATGGAAATTCTGCTACTGACAGACAAATATAGCGTGCAGCAGACCCTGTGACATTCGAAATCAGCAGTTAGACAGTTCAGTTCAGTGCTTGCAGCCAGCTCAGTAAAGTTCCTGCAAGACTACATTCGGACTGAGCAGTCGCTTTTTATGGAGCAATAGGACAACCGAGAGTGTCTGCTTCATTACTATGAGTTGTATTGACTACATCATTAACTGCAAAGAGTCAGAAAAGTTATTTAGATGTTGTATTGGAACTTAAAGTGCTACACATCACTCTGTAACAAAGTTAAGTATGCTTATCATATCATGACTCTTAATAAATGTTGTTGGTTATTACTTACTGTGTTCTCACATTCCTGTTTTAGTGCCTCACTGTGCTCTATCAGTAAGTGTACAACATTCATAACATCAGCCCATCCTATGTTCTGATGTATCCATAAATGTATGCCCAGAATCAAAACTGATATTTTCAAGGAAATTCACATCTCTGGATAGCTAGATCCTGTGATCTTTTGGTGCCCACGAGCTTTGAAGTATTTGGAAGTATCTACAAAAGTCATTTGTTTACCTTTAGAACCAAACTTCCCGTTGTTCGGTGACTTGTGCAGTGTGATGACCTACCAGCCTTAGGTATGAAGGTGAGGAATTTTAGATTTTTTTCACCTGTTTCTGTGAAGTGTCATCAGAGAGTTCGTGACTCAGATATACTTTTCCATGTTAGTGTCTTAAAAACCCAAAATGATGGCGTCAGCTCCAACTTGAGTGACATGCAAGTGATCCACAATGACCAAGTTACAGTTTGTCATTTTGTAACACTATTTTGTTGTGTTGTGATCCATTAAACAGTGCTGTATGCTTGCTGTTCTCTTTGGAGTAAAACTAATTATTGTCTACCCTAAAGGTTTAATTATATGTCAGATTTTTTTTTTAATTCAGTAAAAGTGTTATTAATCTCTCCTTCGTCATGAAGGAACTTCACATGGAGACCATTTACCTTAGTCTTCTTTGCCATAGTCATCTACGTAGGTCACAGAGTTTATCCAGTAAGGGACTTGGGTGTTGTGTTGTCTTCATCATAATTTTTTATCATACAAGTTGCCAAAGAGGGTCAAATAAAAAGACTTGCACTAGATAGCCGAACAACCCCAGATGGGATTTCCTCACCAGTAATGCTATTTATGTACCTTGTAAGACTGACTTGATTACTATTGTGAATACCCTAACTGAATGCTACTATTAATTCAGCCAAACATTCACGATAGCAGGAAAGGGTTTCGCTGCCAAAATTCCTTAAAGGTAGCCTTGCACACTATCATTATTAAACACTTGTCTCACAGGAAGCACTATGACAGAAATTTGACAACACAATAAGAAATAACAAATAAGAGTGCTAAACATATGAGGTTTTGGCCAAACACCTTCTTCTACAGTAGACAACAAACATGCTTTCCAGCAAGCACACTCTCTCTCTCTCTCTCTCTCTCTCTCTCTCTCTCTCATACACACACACACACACACACACACACACACACACACACACACACACACGACTGCTTTCACAGGTAGCCCTGCCCTTCATGGGATAACTGATGCTTGTGATCGGACTGGAGTAGATGGTGGTGGGGGTGGATGTATGCAACAGTCATGCATCTAGGTCTGTTACCAGGATGTGAACCATGAGGCTAGAGGTTGGGAGCAGGGGTGGAGTATGTATGGGTGAAGATATTGTTTAGGTTCGGTGAGCAGTGGGTTACCATTTTGGGATGGGTGGGAAGGATAGTGGGTAGGATATTCCTCTTTTCAGGATATGGTAAGAGGTAGTTGAAACCCTGGCGGAGAATGTGATCCAGTTCGTTGCTCCACTCAGGGACCTTTTTTAGGGTAATGCTCCTTTGTGTCCAGACGGTGGGACTGTGGAAGGTGATGGTTTCACAGAAGATCTGTTTCTGTGCAGGGTTGAGAGGATAATTTTGGTCTGTGAAGACCTTAATGAGACCCCTGCATATTTGAAAATCACAGTGAGCGCTCGGCTGGACTAGTGTTCATCATATTAGTGTTGGTAGGCTGGTCCGAGGTGGGAGGCATGACATTTACATTCATCTGCAGGATGCTGCTGGGGCTGGCTGTTAGAGGGGGTGGCTTTGGTGGCCTCTGCCTGCATAGGAAGATGTCTGACATAGCTGGCTGCAGATACAAGATGTGGCTATAAAATAATGGGATTGATGCTGTTGCAACATAAATGCACATGCACTGCATCTGTAGTGTCTGTTGCAAGTTTTTGAGTGGATCATGTTTTTCCAAGATGGCCAAGAAGATGTTGAACACAATTCATGCATATGACACCCTTCAACATAAAAGAGGATGAAAATACAAAAGTAGATAATCTAATTTGATTTGACCGTTGGTTGAGTATTTTACCAGTTGTGGAAAATGTAGATGACAATGAATACATAAGGCAAATGATACATAACCAATTTAACATGAGAAAAGTGGATGTGAAACTGACAGTGAAAATTCTCAGGATCAAACAAAATGGAGCTCATGGAAATATTTGTACTGTCATTTTGAATACCATCGAAAACAATCCTAATTTCTTGGAAACAGTGATAACATGTGAGAATCTTGGTTTTTCGGTTATAATTTTGAAACTAAGTACGAATCCACGCATTGGAAGGGCACATCTTCACGGAGAATGAAAAAGCTCAAATGAGCAAATCAAAATTCAAAGCAATGTTTTTTTCCCCGCAATACTCGAGGAATTTACACTGTGCTCCTGATGGACAAACTGGTAATCAGCACTACTACGTTGAGGTTCTTCCTCAACTCCATGAAAAAATAGGAAAATAGTGTCCCAAATTGTGGAAGAGCAAGTCGTGTGTTCTGCATCGAGACAATGCACTGGCTCATATTGTGTTGTCTGTTGAGAGCTTTCTAGTGAAGTAGTACAGCAACCCAGTGTTAGACCACTGACCTTGTTCATGTGACGTAGCATTGAATGACTTTTATCTATTCCTCAAGGTCAAACCCGCATTGAAAGGAACAAAATTTCAGTCCACTGAAGCAGTGAAAGAAAAAGCAGCATGCTGTCATCAAGGAGCTCACACAGGAAGACTTCATCTATTCCTACAATGCTCCATGAGAATGGAAAATTCTCATGGAGCATTGTAGGGGTAGAGGAGAGGAGTACATTGAGGGTAGCCATAACTAAATATTTATATTTTTGAAATAAAATTATTTACAGCAGTAGTCTCATTATTTTTAGCCACACCTCATAGATCTCCTCATTCTGTAGAAGAAAACAGCCTTGGGGCTCTGCCTATATGCTTGTATGCACAGCACTACCTGGTTTGATCTTTATGCTTCATTGTGATTCCGTGTGAAAATTTAATCTTAAACATTGTATTGATGAGCTACTCTATGAGTATGCCCGGTTCCCATATCTTTTCCCTGTGCTTGTATGCTGAAATATGTCCTGAATCATTCAGTTAAAAAATTTTTTTTTTCGTCTCATTGAAGTCCGTCATGTGGGTGTCCCAATGCTGTCTTCCAAGGAGTTTCTCCTCTGGAAATTGTGCATTGCATGTCTCCATACTGAGATAGGAATTGCAATAAATATTTTTGCATCTGCTGATTTAACTTTGCATTTGAAATGTCTGGTTGAATTTGATTTGCTCTCTCATAAGTGGTGAAGCCCAAAGCATTGAAGTGATTCAGTCCTAATAAATTTGTTACTTTATTTGAATTTAAAACTACAAATGTAGCCTGTTTCATAAATTGTTTATGCATAACATCTGTTGAGAATTGTCGTTTCACTGGAATCTCCTGATTGCTGTAACTGAACAGTGAACTTGGAAAGTGAGCTTTGGTATTCCTAATTTTCAGTACTTCTGCAGCTTAACAATTGAAACTGACAACTCTGTGTCAGTTTGAAAATTGATCAGCATTTTGTTACCTCAAAGCATTACAGATGATGACTTATTATTGCCAGCAAAGTGGTATTCAAGTGGCATTTTGTCTGTGGAAATTTTTGTGTTTGCATGTGCTTGTTGCGAAAAGTTCTTTACTTTTTATTATTATGTTCAACAATTGCCGTATAATTGAGTGTCTGCTGTTTTTGTTGGTTTTTCTTCGTTTTGCACACTTCAGCCCTTTGTCCAACTTTTTTTCCCTCAGTATGTAGAATGTCCATTGCTATAGAAACAACAGCATGACCAATACTGTAATTCATAATATTTGTGCATTTGTTTGCATGCCCAAATAAGTTGCAAACATTCTTGTAAAGACAGGATTGTTAGACAAAGCAGGCCCTTCTTTCATTTATTGTCAGCGGAATATGTGATAAGCATGTCAGTGCTTTACTAAATCTTGCATAAGATTATTACAGTGGTCATTTTCACAATGAAGTTTACGTTCCCTTGTAACTGAGTAATACACTCTTCATAGCTTTGACTTGACTTCTTGGAACGTTGAAAAACTCTGTGTCCGGCAGCTGCAACATGAACTTGTTAGTCAGAATGCTTATCAACTATTTCTTTAAAGTTCAAATATGGGAGAGTCACTGATTCACATGTAGGAGACAGTTCCTGAAGGAGCTGAAGTACAATGATCCCTGCATATGCTAATGAAAATGATTTTCATTCCACATCACATGATATGTGGCGCACAGTGTAGTGTTGCTCTATCTGCAATATATAGTTATTCATACCAAGATTACACTTTTCGATTGATTGCTGGAAAGGGTGGCCGCAGCACCGTTAATTGCAGTGGTTGTTGTTGTTGTTGTTGTTATCGTTGTTGGTTGTATTCTTCAAGTCAGACTACATGCATCACCAAGAATGCCTGGGCTCCTGACAGCTTTTGCAATAAGTGTGGGGCTGGTTGAAGACTGATTTCCGGTTGGGCTATGTAAGAAAAATGTGCTCAGAACAGCTTACAAACTTCACGAAGATGTTCCTGGAAAGGATACAGATCAGCTGTCGTAGAACGTAATAATCACATAATATTTTAATCCAACTATAGTGCGTGTCATTTATGTTGGCGGCCGAGTTTAGGTTCGTTCTGCGCATCTGACGTCACAAAACACAGTCAGCCAATGAACAGAGAACGACGTTGCCAGATCTCGACTGCAGTGCAGAGCATGGATGAGTGTCTTCAGTTTTAGAAACGTTCAGTCATAAATAAAGTAATAGAACAAAAGCAATGTCTTGATAGCAGACTTTCTTTTATAGAAAGTTTGGAAAAAGCATTCCTTATACCAACTGCTTCATATACTATTAATTAGTTAAACCAAACAAGCAATAAGACTCCTAATTCAGGCGATAGGAAGGAAAGGTGTTTGTATCAATCTCACGAACCGCTTTTTCGCAATAAAGAACAGCGTTAATTGTTTATTTCCTATTGTACTTCGACGAAGCGTGAGTAATTCATAGTCATACCAACAGTGTTTGTCAGTATTTTGCGTTACATGTTAAGAGTCCTCATGGCGTTCTGTAGTCAGACGAGCTGCGTTAGCGTAACGGTTAAGGTGTTGGGCTTCTACTCGCAAGGTTATGAGTTCAAACCTTGTGCGGTGCTTAGTATTTTCATTATTTAAAAACTACTTCACGAATTATATTCGTTTGAATGTAATTTTTTGAAATTTCTAGTGCATTAACCCTTTCGCTGCTGCAGACACGTGCTCCCCGCATTCCGCGCCGCGCGCGATTTTGTCATCACTGCACTGCTCGCCTGTGCAGACACGTGTTCCCACTGCTTTGACACATTTATCTTTCGATTTCACAAAACCTATTTGGCCCAAAAATTTGATTTTTACACGTCTTCTTGACTGATACCTTCCCCCCATAAATGACTTAATTTTGTTTTGATGTTCAACACAGTTATTATACAGCATTAAATGTAGTAAACCATTGCACGAGATTTTGAAGAGTTTGCAGAGGTAAAAGCCCATCGTCTTTCGCGACTAATAAACATAAAGCCAAACGTGCCCAGTGTAAATAAAACTTTCGTTACAGTCGCGAAAGATGGAATATTTCTCAGTATTACATACAACACCTATCTGGTACTTAAATTAAATGAGATATTGTTATACAGTAAATTTTATATGAAATTTAGGTATCTTGTCCACATTTCATTCTCAACATTGTGGCAACTGAAATCGACCATACGGAAAGTATACTCTGTGGACTTTTACCTCTGCAAACTCTTCAAAATTTCCTGCAATGGTTTACTATATTTAATGCTGCATAATAACTACGTTGAACATCGAAACAAAATTAAGTCATTTATGGTGGGAAGGTATCAGTCAAGAAGATGTGTAAGAATCTAATTTTTGGGCCAAATAGTTTTTGTGGAATCGAATGATAAGAGTGTCAAAGCAGTCAGAACACCATGTGTCTGCACAGGCGAGCAGTGCAGTGACAAAATCGCACACAGCGCGGAATGCAGGGAGTACGTCTTTGTAGCAGCGAAAGGGTTAATGCGGCCGTGGCGGCTTTACTTCATGAACTGCATGCTCCCCCCTAAACGTACGCTTGCGAACTATGCTATACTATGGCGCTGCTTCTCTTGGCGCGTGCGTCGTGTGCAACTGGCAACGCAGCAATCTCCTGTATCTGGGCGGGCATGTGCGAGCCGCCAAGATAAAAGAATTGAACTATAGTGTTGTCACAAAAATGGTGAAAAAACGTATTGGCAATTCTAGAATGTAATAATCACAGAATATTTTAATCTGACTAGTGTTGCCTTAAAAATCAGTGAAAATAATCATGCATTCTAAATCAAGTAAATTCAAATTTGTGCTCATTATTTTTGTTTGTGGTCCATCCAGTATTGTTTCGTTTTACTTGTCATCTAGTGTTGGCGAGAATGCTGTGGTTTTGCACTGATTAACAATTTCCTGTTCTTTCTCGTTACCAAATGTTGAGTGTTGGCAGAAAATTGTCAACAGTCTTTAAACTTTTTCCTCATTGCCACAATATTGATTGGTAAAAATTGTTTTCAATTATGAAAGTTTTTCCTAATCGCCAAAATGTTGTGAATGTAGTAACTGAATGTTACTATTAATTCAGCCCAAATATCCATATTAGCAGAAAATAGTTTCCTTTCTATAGTTCTTTAAAGGTAGCCATTGCACACTATGATTATTAAGCAATTAAGCAGTTGTCTCATTGGACGCACTATGACAGAAGTGTGAGTATATTACAAAACAGTACTTAATTTGGTATGTAGCACGTAATGCTCTGAATCTAAAAGAGTGACAAGTATAACTTTGCTGTCTCTTGACAGTCTATAAGTGTTAATGGTCTTACTTCTTCATAAATAGGAACTGCTAAGCCAGAAGGTAGTTTTCAGTGTGCTGTACTGACCTCACTGCAGGCACTGAACTGAATTATTTGATTTGTGGTGTGGAACTGTGTGTGTGTGTGTGTGTGTGTGTGTGTGTGTGTGCGCGCGCGCGCGTGTGTGTGCGCTAAACACTGTGCTTTGTGCCTGTTGCGGAAGAATTTTCCTGCCCGCCAATACGAGATTGAAGCAATATTGTCTGCAGTTGACAGTGCTCCCTATGGTGGCTGTCAGGTCAACAGATGTATGCAACACACTGTAGGAAGTGGTGCACAAACTTGAGATGCGCCAGTTGAGTGGTTGTGCCTGTGTGATGGCAGATGCTTGTGGTATTTCTTGTGTACCTCTTATCTGGTACGCAACAGTACTGAATCTTAGTCTTGTTATTTGCTCATTTATGAGAGTATGACAAACATCACTTTATGTTCAGTTAAACATGTCAAATTTCCGTGTCATATTTTCTAATTGTGGTTGAGAAGAGACATTGAAATTTCAATTATTTTTTTGTAAGTTCTTCTGCAGTCACTTTAGTCGCTCCTTTAATATATTGTGTATCTGCACAGGTTTTCTTCAAACCACAGTATTGTTGTTGTTGAAAGTCTAACACTTAAACAACACATTTTTTTAGATTTGTGTACAATTAAATTACAAAAGTAATAGTTCCAGACTGTTCTGGAAATTCACAAACAGAAGACTTTTAAAGACGGGTACCTCATATTTAATAACAATACCCGGAGTGTTTTTTAAATGACTCACACTTCAGTGCTGGAGAACGCTGTTTGTAGATTGGACTGACCATGCTGTTGGGCCGGCTGCTGTGGCTGGACGGTTCTAGGCACTTCTGTCCGGAACCGTGCTGCTGCTACGGTCTCAGGTTCGAATCCTGCCTTGGGCATGGATGTGTGTGATGTCCTTAGGTTTAAGTAGTTCTAAGTCTAGACCTCAGATGTTAAGTCCCATAGCGCTTAGAGCCATTTGAACCATGCTGTTGGTGCACCTATATGCCATCATTTTATTCACTGAAAACACACTGGTCAGTTGAATGATGAGCGAAGACAGCTCTACATTAGGAAGACAGGCAAATCCTTACACTAGTGAAACATCATTGGCAGGTAACAATGACGTACAAATCACAGCCCAAGAGAAAACCATGTAGAGATGGATAGTTGTCAACAGATACACTGCAGAGCTTGCTGTGAACATCAGCTAATTGGTAAGTGAAATCGTGGTAGTCTGTGGCAGCAGTTAAATTTATTGTGGGTGTTTCACCACATGACGGGGCACTTGTGTATGTATCCTTCCGTGCCTCACTGGTCGACCTCACCAGACATATGCATATTTAAAGCAATTAATGCATCAGTGCCACTGTGGGCTTACAAGATCCCTATCTTCCTCACATCTGCTCGCAAGACTGGAACTGTCCTGGCATGTGGGCATCAAATCCAGTGCAGATTGGGGGGAGGGCACCTGTGTGTTATCTGCTTTCACATCTTTAGGGTGATGGGCAACAGCTGGAGAATTGAATACAACAGGCATCATCCACCTGCGAGGTTGTCCCAGAACCAGGCCACACGTCTGCTGTTGGTCATTGGGACAAGGCCAGCTGTTCTAGCAGGTGTGGCAGATCCAGAGGCAGAGCCTGTCCTGGATGGCTGCAACAGATCTAAGAAGCAACAGTGAGGACATCCACGCAAATATGCTAAATCACAGAGATAAAAGTTGCACCACACTGTTTTACGCTGGTGTTAACAGTTCAGGGTATGCCCATTTTGTTCCTTTCTGATACTGG
Organism: Schistocerca americana; assembly: GCF_021461395.2. Classification (NCBI taxonomy): domain Eukaryota; kingdom Metazoa; phylum Arthropoda; class Insecta; order Orthoptera; family Acrididae; genus Schistocerca; species Schistocerca americana. Next base: position 209,533,938 of record NC_060119.1, read on the forward strand.
GGCCTCAGTCTTAATGATTAATCAGCTTAATCAGCCTGCATGTCTCTGAGTAGGGTCTTCACCCTTGAAATTAGTAGGAGCTAAGCTGTGGACTTATCATAAAATTTCACTACTAGGCCAGGTACTTCTAAAATCAACATATAAGCAAGTATCCAGAACCCTTCCTTATAGTTGTGGAGCCCTCAGGCTTTTTGATTTTTGATCCGACACTTGATCCAAGTAATCAAGAACACTGTTCCATATGCAGAAGTGGATTCTTTGTGTCTCCAATATGTTCTCTCATTTTCTCCATGCCTGGGAATGGCTTCTAAATTCTTCATCCTCATTACATGAACAGAGTTGGCAGTACTGAAAATTTACGAAGCCCATCCAATACTTGTAATCTTGAGAGATGAGAGTAAAGTACAACTAGATCACATAGAGGAGCTAAAAAGTTCTGTCCTTGATTCCTTATAGCAGATATACATCAACTTTATTTATTGTCCACAAACCAGATGGTGCATTATGTCTCTGTGGGGACTTAAAAATAGGCTAACATTCAATTGGTTGTGAACCCATACTGCCTTACATGTCCTGATGAATTATTTTCAGAATTGGTTGGCAGTCAGTACTTCTCTAAGATCAATCTTTCAGAAACATATTTTTGACATCCTTTGGATGAGCCTTCCAAAACTGTTCTGGTAGTAAATACTTCTTTTGCCCTACATCAATATAACAGGTTACCTTTTGGCCTTACTAATCCACCAGCAGTCTTTTAGAAATTTATGGAACAAACTATTGCCAACATTCCACAGTGCATCGATTATCTTGATGTTGTAGTTGTGACAGGATGAACTCAGGAGGACCATATTTTTAAAAGCTGGGTTAAATTGTAGCTTGTCAAAGTGCTCCTCCTCTCAGCTTTCTGTTAAGAATTCAGGACATATCCTTATCTGGAAGGGCCTTAAACTGATGTCAGAGAATGTGGCATCCATTTTCCATATTCCAGTAACATATAACATAAAGGCCAGCAGGTTTTATGGGCAATGTTACATATTTTGCTCCATTTATTCCAAAAAATTGCACTGATTGCCCAACGGTTGAACTGATTACAAAGAAGAGGTGTCGTCAAGCATTTGTAAAGCTGGAGAGATGTCTTTAAAATTCTCGTTGCCTGACCTTGTATCAGTATCATTTGCCTCTGGTGTCGGCCACAGACACACCACCTTATGGTGTAGGAGCTGTTCTGTTGCTTAAGTACCATGTTCATAATGGCTTGTCATGTTTGTCTCCAAGACGCTCACCACGGCTTGCCTCCAAGACGCTCACCACGGCATAAGAAAATTATTTCCACATGCTGGAGGAGGCATTTGCAGTTACCTGTGGCATCCAGAAGTTGTGTTTTTTCCTGTGTAGAATGACTCATACATCAAAGGAAAATAGAGATGAAACTACTAGACCATAGTAATACATGAAATGGCAGGAATGAATAATTCAGTATTTGCTGATTCAGATGCTTCATTTTGTCCCTCAGAAAACTGACACAGGTTGCCTTTCTTCTGTTATCTATTACTGTAAAATTAACTTCAAGATGTATTTCGTACACTTTGTTTTAAATGGCTATAATAAGTGTGCATTATCGACGTCATGGTTGCTCCTCTATTTCTGGACCATGTTCGTATGTGAAAAACAGTCACAAGACTTTTGCCATTGAAAGAAGGGAAATGGCTGCAGCCTGAAATATTCATGCCAGAATTAATTGTGTGTCTATATCCTTTTACATAATTAATTTGGTGCTTCCTCTTCTGTTGTTGAGTCCCAAAGACTGCAGAAAGATGTATGTCATGTTTTAACCTAATCTTCTTTTCTGAGCAGTTGTCGGACTACAAAACACAATAGGAGGATTGATATGCAGCCATCAGTTTCTTTCAAGTTTATGGAAGGACATGTACATTTACAGTTATATTCTTCAAACAACCTTCCAGCATGTGACACAGGGTACTTCAGGTACCAATCTGATTTCCTTGCTTTTGTGCTAAATTGATGAATGTTGCAAATGAAGAATGAATGTATGTAAGCCTCCATATGAAATCAAATTTCTCTGATTTCTCATTGTTATGTTATGGGCTGTAAGTGGCGCGAAGTAATATGTCACTTGATTTCTCTTTCAATGTATGTTCTCTGAATTTTAACGATAGATCTCAGTGTGGTACATAAAGTGTCCACCTTTGAAGCCTGGTGGACACATCCGTGATGCTTGTACACTTAATAAACATTGTTCGGGATGAGTTTTTCAGTTGTGTACAAAATATTGAGATAAGAAGCATAGTATTTTAAATTGTAGCTAATGATGTTCCACCCCAATTTTATGAGACATGAACACACCTGATATAGCCTGCCTTGCCAAAGGTATAACTGAGCACAAGAGAGTTAGCTTTCTTGGTGGCTATACTGCAAGGCAGTTGGCAATTGCCTTTTTGCCATTTGTATTGCTTTTTTGTGAGTAAATCCATGTGGTTGTTGTGAAAGTCGTATTTGGTGAGTTTTCTTCTCTTCATCATGCCAATACCTAGTCTGAAGGTACTTAAAAAGTATGTACATTGGCACAAGAAAGTAAAGGGTACTTACAATTCGTCTGATTAATTGCCTCTATCAGTATTGGACCCCCCCCCCCCCTCCCCCCCCCATGAACCATGGACCTTGCTGTTTGTGGGGAGGCTTGCGTGCCTCAACGATACAGATAGCCATACCGTAGGTGCAACCACAACGGAGGGTTATCTGTTGAGAGGCCAGACAAACGTGTGGTTCCTGAAGAGGGGCAGCAGCCTTTTCAGTAGTTGCAGGGGCAACAGTCTGGATGATTGACTGATCTGGCCTTGTAACACTAACCAAAATGGCCTTGCTGTTCTGGTACTGCGAACGGCTGAAAGCAAGGGGAAACTACAGCCATAATTTTTCCCGAGGGCCCGAGGTCATGCAGCCTTACTGTATGATTAAATGATGATGGCGTCCTCTTGGGTAAAATATTCCGGAGGTAAAATAGTCCCCCATTCGGATCTCCGGGCGGGGACTACTCAAGAGGACGTTGTTATCAGGAGAAAGAAAACTGGCGTTCTACGGATCGGAGTGTGGAATGTCAGATCCCTTAATCGGGCAGGTAGGTTAGAAAATTTAAAAAGGGAAATGGATAGGTTAAAGTTAGTGGGAATTAGTGAAGTTCGGTGGCAGGAGGAACAAGACTTTTGATCAGGTGTATACAGGGTTATAAATACAAAATCAAATAGGGGTAATGCAGGAGTACGTTTAATAATGAATAAAAAAATAGGAGTACGGGTAAGCTACTACAAACAGCATAGTGAACGCATTATTGTGCCCAAGATAGACACGAAGCCCACGTCCACTACAGTAGTACAAGTTTATATGCCAACTAGCTCTGCAGATGACAAAGAAATTGATGAAATGTATGTTGAGATAAAATAAATTATTCAGGTAGTGAAGGGAGACGAAAATTTAATAGTCATGGGTGACTGGAATGCGAGAGTAGGAAAAGGGAGAGAAGGAAACATAGTAGTTGAATATGGATTGGGGCTGAGAAATGAAAGAGGAAGCCGCCTGGTAGAATATTGCGCAGAGCATAACTTAATCATAGCTAATACTTGGTTCAAGAATCATAAAAGAAGGTTGTATACATGGAAGAATCCTGGAAATACTAGAAGGTATCAGATACATTATATAATGGTAAGACAGAGATTTAGGAACCAGGTTTTAAATTGTAAGGCATTTCCAGGGGCAGATGTGTACTCTGACCACAATCTATTGGTTATGAACTGTAGATTAGAATTGAAGAAACTGCAAAAAGGTGGGAAATTAAGGAGATGGGACCTGGATAAACTGAAAGAACCAGAGGTTGTACAGAGTTTCAGGGAGAGCATAAGGGAACAATTGACAAGAATGGGGGAAAGAAATACAGTAGAAGAAGAATGGGTAGCTTTGAGGGATGAAATAGTGAAGGCAGCAGAGGATCAAATAGGTAAAAAGACGAGGGCTAGTAGAAACCCTTGGGTAACAGAAGAAATATTGAATTTAATTGATGAAAGAAGGAAATATAAAACTGCAGTAAATGGAGCAGGCAAAAAGGAATACAAACGTCTCAAAAATGAGATCGACAGGAAGTGCAAAATGGCTAAACAGGGATGGCTAGAGGACAAATGTAAGGATGTAGAGGCTTATCTCACTAGGGGTAAGATAGATACTGCCTACAGGAAAGTTAAAGAGACCTTTGGAGAAAGGAGAACCACTTGCATGAATATCAAGAGCTTTGATGGAATCCCAGTTCTAAGCAAAGAAGGGAAATCAGAAAGGTGGAAGGAGTATATATAGGGTCTATACAAGGGCGATGTACTTGAGGACAATATTATGGAAATGGAAGAGGATGTAGATGAAGATGAAATGGGAGATACGATACTGCGTGAAGAGTTTGACAGAGCACTGAAGGACTTGAGTCGAAACAAGGCCCCCCAAGTAGCCAACATTCCATTAGAACTACTGACAGCCTTGGGAGAGCCAGTCCTGACAAAACTCTACCATCTGGTGAGCAAGATTTATGAGACAGGCAAAATACCCTCAGACTTCAAAAAGAATATAATAATTCCAATCCCAAAGAAAGCAGGTGTTGACAGATGTGAAAATTACCGAACTATCAGTTTAATAATTCACAGCTGCAAAATACTAACGTGAATTCTTTACAGACGAATGGAAAAACTGGTAGAAGCTGACCTCGGGGAAGATCAGTTTGGATTCCATAGAAATGTTGGAACACGTGAGGCAATACTGACCCTACGACTTATCTTAGAAGCTAGATTACGGAAAGGCAAACCTACATTTCTGGTATTTGTAGACTTAGAGAAAGCTTTTGACAATGTTGATTGGAATACTTTCTTTCAAATTCTAAAGGTGGCAGGGGTAAAATACAGGGAACAAAAGGCTATTTACAATTTATACAGAAACCAGATGGCAGTTATGGCAGTTATAAGAGTTGAGGGACACGAAAGGGAAGCAGTGGTTGGGAAGGGAGTGAGACAGGGTTGTAGCCTATCCCCGATGTTATTCAATCTTTATATTGAGCAAGCAATAAAGGAAACAAAAGAAAAGTTTGGAGTAGGTATTAAAATCCATGGAAAAGAAATAAAAACTTTGAGGTTCGCCGATGACATTGTAATTCTGTCAGAGACAGCAAAGGACTTGGAAGAGCAGTTGAATGGAATGGACAGTGTCTTGAAAGGAGGGTATAAAATGAACATTGACAAAAGCAAAATGAGGATAATGGAATGTAGTCGAATTAAGTCGGGTGATGCTAAGGAAATTAGATTAGGAAATGAGACACTTAAAGTAGTAAAGGAGTTTTGCTATTCGGGGAGCAAATAACTGATGATGGTCGAAGTAGAGAGGATATAAAATGTAGACTGGCAATGGCAAGGAAAGCGTTTCTGAAGAAGAGAAATTTGTTAACATCTAGTATAGATTTAAATGTCAGGAAGTCGTTTCTGAAAGTATTTGTATGGAGTGTAGCCATGTATGGAAGTGAAACGTGGACGATAAATAGTTTAGACAAAAAGAGAATAGAAGCTTTTGAAATGTGGTGCTACAGAAGAATGCTGAAGATTAGTTGGGTTGATCACATAACTAATGAGGAGGTATTGAATAGAATTTGGGAGAAGAGAAATTTGTGGCACAACTTGACTAGAAGAAGGGATCGGTTGGTAGGACATGTTCTGAGGCATCAAGGGATCACCAATTTAGTATTGGAGGGCAGCGTGGAGGGTAAAAATCGTAGAGGGAGACCAAGAGATGAATACACTAAGCAGATTCAGAAGGATGTAGGTTGCAGTAGTTACTGGGAGATGAAGAAGCTTGCACAGGATAGAGTAGCATGGAGAGCTGCATCAAACCAGTCTCCGGACTGAAGAACACAACAATAACAACAACAACAACAACAACAACTTTACAGGCATTGCAGATGCAAGGATAAAGTGAAAAGTAAACATGGAGAAGAGTGCATAGCAAACTATTAGGGCTCAAGTGATGGTATGGAAGTCACTGGAGTAAGAAGATTTATCAACACTCAGTAAAATGGTACAACATTTGATACTTAAATTGTCTTGGAGATGGTGACTCAAAGGCATTCCAAGAAATTGAGGAACTAAAGCATTAGGAGAACTCTGTGAACATTGCAAACTAGAGTGTGTTGGCCACGTTCAGAAAAGGATTGGATCAAGACCTCGACAGCTCAAGGATAGTGTGAAAGGCAAGAAATTGAAGGTTGTAAAAATTTTAGATGGGGAAAACAGACCGACAAATGCTGCTATAGACTATATTTAGAGTTGCTATGATGTAGCAAGTAGACAGAATGCAGCAGATGCAGAATTAATGAGAAGAATAGCCTGGACTCTGTTTTTTCATACAGCTTCAAGCAATGAGAATCCCCAGCATGGGTTATTTCCAAAAGGAGAAGATAGTGTTGCAAGTACAATAGATTCAAGATAACTAAACAACAAACTACCACCCTCATCATTACCTGCCATAATGGACTAAATAAAACAAATGTTTCCATACCTCACAGATGTTTGCTTACTAAAGAAGAGTCTTCATGGCTGGATTCATAATCCAAATGCGTGTGCAAACTATGTGATATGGAACAGAGTAACTAAAAATGTGTTTGTAAGTATAAACACTATTCACATTCATGTTTATGATCCTGCTTTCTCATCCAGTTAGTGCAGTATAATGAAATGCAAAGTTTTGCAGAAGATGGGGCTTTGCATAGGATTTCAAACTGCAGCGGCAGTGTTTTGGTTAGACAAGGGATGGGTCATGTCTCCAGATAGTGCAGAAAAAATCTATTCGAAGATGGGTCGACAGTGTAGGAGAGCCATCAGAAAGAAGCTGTTGGACACTTCTGGTGATACTAGCTCCAGATATATCATGCAATGAAGTAAAAACTTTGAAACTCACTTCCTGAAACTTTAAGGGTTTATTTATTTATTTAATTATATAAGGCACTTTTCTCAAGATCGTATTTATAGTAGAAAGTTGAAATTTTCTGGAGTTGTTCCTTAAGGTCTTCTAATATATATGAATTAAAAGATTTGTGAAATTATTTTGTATTAAGGGATTTGTATTTTAAAATATCTGTTAAAATGTATGACTTTTTTAAGATTTAGGAAAAATAATATATCTCAAAAACTAAACTTCATTTTTTGAAAATGATTTATTTACTAGCAAAGCAGAACATATGTCCATGTTCTAAGAAAAAATCGAGAGTATACCCCAATAACTAATGAGAAAACGTTCATAACTTTTGGCTCAATTTAACCTTGTAAGAGTACCCTTAAACGAACCTAAGACAGACCATACTGCTGCTCTTCAAATCTTCACTATCTCCTTTAATAATCTTACCTAGGTAAGGTACCTAAACTGATACTCAGGAATCTCTGGAATTAGTGTTTCTAAGCTACATCAATTGTGGATGAGCTATATTTTCTTAGAATTCTTCTCGTGAATCTCAGTGTAGCATCTGCCTTCCCTGTAACTTAGTTTATGTTGTCATTCCACTTTAGGTTGCTCTGAATGCATACTCCTAGATATTTCACAGTTTCTGCTGTTTTCTGATGTTATTTGCCAAATGTGTAATTGAACAGTGAAGGATCTTCCTGTCATTTTATGCACAATACATACCATTTGTTTACGTCCAGTGTCAACTACCAGATGCTGCATCAAGCTCTAATTGTTGACAGGTCTTCTCATATTTTTCTTCAATTGTATGGTGTTGCTGTTGTTTCCCTGTATATGACACCATAATCTGAACAGCCTGATACAGCTGCTGATCACCAGATCATTTATATAACGAGGGTCCTCTTCTTTTTGTAAATGTCCTAGATACTTAACCCATAAATTTATGTATGGAAATAAATACTTGTTGAGGTGTGTCTTTTCTATGATAGCTACCCGTCGTTTTTACACATTCTTCAGCCCTCCTTCTCCAAGAACCATGAAGGCATGCGAATACATCTAATTGCTCGTGGATGTGGTCACACACATGATAACACATGTTCCTGTACTGTGAGCATGTTGTCAATGGACACAGTTTACACCAATGCCCTTAAGTGTTCCCATAGAGAGAAATCCAAGGGATTAACCCTTTGACTGCTGTGGACGGGTTAACTCATTATACTCTTCTACTCTCCAGATGCTGGGATATGTTAAAACATGACTCCTGGGTTACCCTTTAAGCGGTATTGATGTGTTGAAGTGTCCGATTCTGGTGACTTCTCATTGATGCAGTTGAGTTACTTCCATATCTCGGCGAATAAAAAAGTTTCAAGTATTTAATATACGGCATATGTGCCTCTTTGCGTGATATCATTTGCAAAGAACCTCATTTCGATATCTTGTATCGTTTGTGGAAAATAATGAGTGCCATGACTCCATGATTCTTCATGCTCAGGCATGGAAATGGGCTTGTCACAAACTATCATCTGGTGGGTATAGAAACAAATAATTCAAAAACGAAATGAGGTATCACTCTGCTCTCAATTTTAAATAAAATTTCAATATCTTATCTGAATTTCACACACAGCAAAGTATGAGCTGAAGTCAACGGTACACAAAGTTTACTTGATGCATTTTTACCGTTGTAAACTCTGTAATATTTTGTGCAATTTTTACTTAATTTGATGCAGCGCAGCAACTGTGACGAATAATGAAAATAAATTCAGTCCTATATCGAGCAAAGATGTCAGACTGTAAGATGTACAAAAATCAAATTTTCAGACCAGTTTTTTTTTAAAAATCAGATGATTGGTATCTCATAGTGGCAAGAACACCGTGTCTTAGCATGGGTAGCAATATTTGACAAGCAGTACAGCAACAACAAAGCTGCACTCAGCACGGAGTGCAGAGAGCAGCTCTGTAGCAGCTAAAGAGTTAAGGACAGATAAATGGGGTGTCTGTCGTACTAGAACCCCTCAACAGATTAAATGATTGTGTTAAGTACTATTGCAAAAGGCAAAGAAACTGGGGTGGTGCCCTTTGGTGTATTAACCTAATCTGTTTTGTTTTTCCAAAGGTAATTTTCTTCGTTAGAATGAGTAATTTGTTATGCATAAATATAACTTGTTCATTTCTCCAGTAAAGTGTACAGCCCTATGAGCCTGTCGCCTGCAGTTCCTGCAAACATATTGTTACTAAAGCAAACATGATTCCTCACTTCCACAATCTCTCAGTGATCAACACCTGCCCGTATGTGGTTGTTGTGGTTATTTATAATGCAACTCTGTGAATCCCACCACGTTTGTTAATAAAATGCAAGCTGAGAATTATGGATCTTTAGTGTGCCGTCTGATAATTCATTAGCAGAGCTGTGATTTGGCATGATGGTCTTGTTACCTGATCACTTGCACATGCTTCAAATGCATTATTGACAACCCGAGCATGTGGCTTATTCCATCGGCAATTGTTTCAGGGTCGTCTTCTATTTGTCGTAACACTTGCTCCTCCAAATCCAGTATGTGAACTGTGTGAGGTCTATTGTGATCGTATGTCCCTGTCACAAATGATTGCATGCTTGTAAGTTGCAAGAACCACCTAGTGAACATGTTTTTCATGCGAACTACGGTCTTGAAGGTGTCATTTGGCTTACATGACACATGCGTGTTGATTGATGCTGTTAGGTAAACAACAGCAGAATATCATTTTATCGATTCCCATGGATAATAGGAGTTCATTTCACTCCTTTCATTGTTCACACTCCACAGAATCAGTAACTTTTTATGATACCAGAAAAATGTCAGAACAATAAATACAGAATGGTTCACTAGGGAGACAGTTGTACGTGCAATGTCTGACAATAGCGTCACCGTCAGAGGATTAAGAACACAGGCAAACACAACCAATAAAAACCAAACATTGAATGTCAACGGGAAGATAATGTACACCACTGAGTACTAACTATTCCTGACATAAGTTAAATGACCCATATTTCGTCAAGTATTTGTTCGTGGACTTTTCTTTATTAAGATTTTCCTAGTTTTAACCAGTACTGTCTTCTATAAGGGTATAGGACACTTTTTGTAAGACCCAATATATATCGTTGAGGTATGTCCAAAGTTTCTCAGTTGAAACTGACAGTTTCGTTCCATTAAGAACATGGTGATTTGTATCTGCTAAGAAGTGTTGGATCCAGTCACAAAGCGCTCTGATATTCTGTTCACTAGGTGACAGTGCAGAACTGTGTCAGATGCATTGTGGGAATCGAGAAAGATGGCACCTAGACACCTTTTTTTTCTGTGTTCTTGATCCTACCTACGGATAGAGAAATCTGAGTTTCCCAGGATGCCTGTTTAAAGAATCCAAGTTGACTCTTATAAGGCAGAGTTTCTGTCTCCAAAAAGTTATTATTGTGCAAGCAAAAAATGTGTTCTCTGTTCCATTTTCCTCCAACTCAGTGGGGACTCCACAGTTGAAAGTTTTCTATGCTGTTTTACTGTTAGGATTTTACTTTCATTCTTGTAACACAGTTTAATGCACTGTCTTCTATTTCAGAGGTATGAAATTAAAAAAATTTGGTGCTACTCCTTTTATGCTTCAAGTATCTAATTTGGATTGCAGTTCTATGTGATTTACAGAATTTTGAATGCCTTAGACAAATCTAGAAAAGGCCCAGTGACTTTATTACCTTTATCCAGCCTGTTTAGCAGTCCATGGAAAAAGTTGCCTATCACGGAACTCATGGTGTGAGTTGTTTAATAGGTTGCATTGACAGAAGAGAGATTTCAGTTGGTCTAGAATACTCTTTCAGGGAGCTTGGCAAGAGTTGAACTCAATAAAATTGACCAGTAATTATTTATGTCAGTGGTTATCCCCTTTTTGTATACTGGTCACATCTCAGTAATTTTTAAAAGTTCGAGGAAGTTCCGCTTGCCAGTTGAACTGTTTATTAAATGTGTTATTTATTCACTTTTACATTCCATAAGCAGTGTAGATGATATGCCATCCCAGTCATTAAATGTTTTTATTTTGAGTTTTGAGATTATTTTCATTACCTCATATTCTCTTACACTTCTAAGGAAACGATGAATTAGTCATTGCTGCTGAGTTTACTTGTAGCATTGGTTTAATTTCTTATTTGCATATCTTGTTAAAATGCATACAAAGACCTCACATACTGCCTTTGGATCGTTCACCAACTTCCCATTTTCTTCTTGTGCTATATTACTGCCAGTTGAATTCTCATTATGGTCATGTTACTGCTGTTTTACTAACATCACTAGAATCGCTTATCTACTCAGCGTAATAGTATGCATTTCGATTCTTTATGGATTACCTGTATATTTTTCTGGTGGTTTTGTACTTTTTTTAAGATTCTTCATGTATTTTGATATTCTTAGTTTTTTCGCTATTGGACAAGTCTGATTAAAACTATGCTTAAATATTTCATAGAAATGACCCCACTTTCCGTTAATGTCATCCGATTTGTGTATCGTCCTACAGTCTCTATGTCCAAGGTTCTCCTTAAATTTATTATGGTCAATTTTTCTTTTATAAGTAAGTAAATACATCACTATGCAGAACTGTTTTGTGGTCTGTATTAATGTTTATGGATTGAGCTTTGTGGTCTGAGATGCTGTGAGAGACAGTTTTCAATAGTTCTTACCACTAATTCTTTTCTATTTAAATGTGTAACAATATGGACAATGCAGCATTGTGAGTCAAGTGTTATTCTTGTTGATAAATGTACATGGGCATGGTTGTAGCAATGTAACAATTGAAAATACCTAAGATAATTTACAATATAGCTTGAAGACCTATGTTCACATCTCCTATTATTATGACCAGTGTTGATAGTTTGTCCAGAAGTTCTTCTAAACAGCAGAAGAATTCATCTACATCACCATTTATTGATCATGGAACATTTTTTGGTGGCACAGATTAGATGCCATAGGAGGGGGAGTGTAATTGCAGTTGTCAAAAATATTGTCTGTATTGAGGTTGTTAAAAATATTGTCTTTATTGAGCTTGCAATTGATTGTGACAGTGAAGTTGTCTGACCACTAATAACAGGTCTAGGTGAAACCAAGTTAATTCTTGGATTTTTTGACAGCCACATGATCCTGATGTGACAATTATAGAGTTATTCAAACAAACTCTATGGTCAGTAGCACGTAAATATACAGATCACGCAGTACTAGTTGGAGACGACATTAACCTATTGATTATAGACTTGGACGCCTATGGATTCATTATAGATCTTGCAGACGGACAGTCTGGTGAAGTACTTTTGAGCACGTTTTCTGAGAACTGTTTTGAGCAGCTAGTTCAGCAGCCCATACGCAATAGAAATTTCTTAGAACTTGTAGCTACAGTCAGGCTGGACCTCATTGATGGCATCAGTATAGAGGTGGGTATTAGTGATTGTAGCGACTATTGTTACAGGAATTAATAAATCAGTCAAGAAGGCTGGGAGAGTGTTTCTGTCAGAAAGAGCAATTAGCAGTTGTTAACATCTCACCTATACAATAATTTGCAATCATTTAGTTCCAGTATATGATGGGCATAGAGAATCATGAGCGAAGTGTAAATAAATATGCTCTCTCCACGTATGTGCTTAGTAAGTGGATTAAGGATGGAAGAGTTTCACCATCGTTTAGCTGCAAAATTTGGAAAATGCTGAGGGAAGTTGTTGAACTCTTCGTTTAAAATAGAAACCACAAATGACAACATGCAGAGTTAGTTAGTAGAGATTCATGCATCTATGAAAAGACCTATGTGCGAAGCGTCCAACTGCCACCATCATACCGTAGCGAAAGATTTGGCCAAGAACCTGAGAAAATTCTGGTCCTATGTAAAATTGCTAAGCAGGTCTAAGGCTTCCATCCAGTCACTTGTTGACTAGTCAGATTGCCAGTTGAAAATATCAAACCAAAAGCCAAACTTTTGAATTCTGCATGTAAGAAATCATTCACGCTGGAGACTCATACAAACTTACCATCCTTTGACATCGCACAGAGCCCTATATCGATGACATAATAATAAGCATTCTTGGGGAATATCGGTTTATTGCAGAGTTCTAGAACATTTTCTGAGTTTGAGTATAATAAATTTCCTGGAGATTGAAAATCTTATGTCCACGAATCAGCACAGTTTTAGAAAGCATTGCATATACGAAATTCTGCTTGCCCTTTTCTCACATGATTCACTGGGAACTATGTACGGAGGGCAAGAGGTGGATTCCATATTTCTAGATTTCTTGAAAGCATTTGACACAGCATTGCACTGCATTTGTTATTGAAAGTACAAGCATATGGAATAGGTTCCCTCTAGATATATGATTGGCTTAAGACTTCTTAAGTAAAAGAACATAGTATGTTGCCCTCAGCATGAGTGTTCATGAGGAGTCAGGAGTTCCTCAGGGATGAGCGATTGGGGCACCATTATACTCTACATAAATGGTCTGGTGGACAGGGTGGGCAACAATATACGGTTGTTTGCTGATGGTACTGTGGTGTACAGGAAGGATGTGGAAGATGAATGACTGTATTATGGTACAGATGACTTAGACAAAATTTCTGGTTGGTGTGATGAATAGCAGCTCGCTCCAAATGTAGAAAAATGTGAGTTGATGCAGATTAACAGAAAAACAAACCTATAAGATTCAGATGCAGCACTAGTAGTTCCCTGATTAAGACACTCATGTCATTTAAATATCAGGGCGTAACATTGCATAGCGATTTGAAATGGAACGAGCATGTGAGGAATGTGGTTTGGATTTAAAGGAGACCAGCATCTGCTGGTGCATCCTGTTATTGAGTCCTACCTGAGTGTTGTGGATCTGCAACATGTCAGATGAAAAAAAAAGACATTGGATAAATTCAGAGGCGGGCTGCTAGATTTGTTACTGGCAGGTTTGAACAACGCGCAAGTGCTGTGGAGATGCTTCAGAAACTCGAACCAGAATCCCGAGAGGAAAGTTGATGTTCTTTTTGAGAAACATTATTGAGAAAATAAGCTGATTGCAGAATGAACCTGCTGCTACCAACATAAATTTTGCATAAGGACCACAAAGATAAGATGCATGAAGTTGGGGCTTATAAGGAGGCATACTGGCAATTGTTTTCCCTAACTATATCTGCGAGTGAACTGGAAAGGAAATACCTAGTAGTGGTATACGGCACTCACACACACACACACACACACACACACCATATGGTGGCTTGTGGAGTGTGTATGTAGATCTAGATCTACAGAGGCCAACAATTATTAGGCTGTGTTTTTTTACTGATGCTAATTCGAAGGCCATCTTCACACTGCATTTAGCAACCAAACCAACATTTTCACATTGAATGTTACTTGTAACGTAGGTGCCCACACCATCACTTTTATGTATCTTCCTGCAGTATGTACTAAAGATTTTCAAATTATGTAACTTACTGATTTACACCTACTAACTGCTCAGGATGTTCACTTTCACAGAGAAGACTTTAACATGAAGATTTACACTTACAGTGCTGTACACATCTTTCCTTGCATACTGATTTTCTTTTTTTTTTACTGTGTATTAAAGTAGACTATGGCTTATATGAAAAAATTATTAGTTATGTAATGATACTCTAGTTTTCTTTAGTGTTTGTTTCATTTACAGACAGTTTTGTTACTTAATTTTCAGCCTGGATGAGGAAGACGGATCACAATCAGATATGTCAGGTGGTGGCACTCCAGCTCATGATGCTGATGCAGTCAATGAGATTCGAAGGATGCACTTAATTTTGGTTGGGCACTCAGGTGCCATCCTAGAGCTTGTGGTGAGAACATGTGCATGCATTTATACTGTCTTCTTCTTCTTCTTATTATTGTTAATAATATTAGTAGTATAGTTATTATTTTTCTGTTTGATGGTTCGTCTAAGCAGCAGCAGGTAATGGGACAAAATGTTTAAGATTTATTAAATGCCTTTGTCTATCGCACTGTAAGATTTTTACAAGACAGGTCTTTTGCAGACCGTTGGTCGGCAAGCAGTTGCAGCCTCTGAGGATGGTTTTGTATACTGCTACTCTTTGAAGACAGGACGATTGAAAAGAGTGGTCTCCTGTGGAAGTCAGCCCGTTACGTGCCTCTGTGTTGTAGAGACAGAAGAAGGTCAGCTTATCTTTGCAGGCAGCCTAGATGGGCACATGCGATGCTTTACCTTCAAGGTTTGTCCGCTCTGAAAATGTATTTCACTTAAACAATTTTGTATCTGTTTTCATGGACAGAAAAAAAAATTGAAGTGCAACAAGAATGAATCTTTCCAGGTAAGATGGTGTTATGTTCCATTGTACCGTTTGCCTGTCCATAAATACCATTGTGATGCTAAATAGTGATATGAAATGAAAGTCCAGACTATCAAATTTTAATAGTTAAGACCTCTGCAAGGTGAAAAAATGTGTAACAACAGTACAGATAAAGTCCCAAGATGTGTTTGTAGTCTGAAACATAAACCCCGGACTTCCCTCCCCAGAAGCCAAGTTGAAAGGAAAGCATGCAAAGCACTTGAGGGGATGGGCGTATGCTGTGTATTAATTTCAGAAGGAGTCTCTTGTGTCAAATTATTGTGAGTTAACCACTTCATTCCCTTCCTGTCTCCCCTGCAACTTACAACAACTGTTATTGAAACATATTGATAAGTTGTGTATCTTTTTTCCCAGTGTATGGAAATCAATTGGAACAGAAGCTTTGACCACCAATCCATTTTTCTAAATTGCAGTGGTTTTATCTGCCACAAATTTAATAAAGGCAATCACAGTTTATTTGATTTATAGTTAAAAGTTACAGATAAACACGGGGAAGTTAAGAGCAGTGACTGTATGCTTAGTACCTAACCCACGTCCCCATTTTTATTTAAATCAGGTTGATCATTATTAGTTTATATTTTTTGTAGTCAGTAATATAGGAATTGTATATTATAATATGGCAATTCAAACTGACAGACATTTCAAGAATAATAGTTTCAGTTTGCATTTGCACTTATCATTACTGTTACAGTAACATTTTCGCTATCCTTAGTGTCAGTCTGGATCGTTCCTCTTGAAAACCACAAAAATTCAGCTGTATCATTATGTATGACAGTTACTGTTTCAAATTATTTTCATGCAATTGGTAGCTCTAACCTCTTAAGCAGCTTTCAATTAGATGATGACTTCTTTAGTAACTCTGAAACACAGTTCTTCATCCAGATTACCAATTAATATCCTTTCTGTCATCACTTTCCCCTTGTTATGCACTGCCTTGTCCTAATCTTCTATTTTAATGTAGAAAGTTCTGGTTGAGAATTATGAATTATTTAGAAATAAAAGAGACGATTCACTGAAAGGCAACAGTGTTGCATCGTCGATGGGTACTATGCTATGCTAGCTTTCAGAATGAACTTCCTTTTTTAAGCTTGTAGGAAAAAGATGCACACAAAAACGCATACATTCATTCACATGCACTTGCCTATCTCCCTACATTGTGCTCGGTTGACTGCCAGTTCTTTCCGGATTCTTGGTGAGTGTACTTGGGTGAGGTGGAGGTACGGGTGGAGGAGGAGGAGGAGGAGGAGGAGGAGGGGGGGATGGGGGGATGAGGGATGGAGAAAGGCAGGAGGCAGGAAGTAGGTTGGGAGGAAATGTCTAGCGGCTCGTGGGAGAATGGGAAGTCATCTGTGGGCTAGCTAGGGGTGCAGGTAGAGGGGCAGGAAGACCCAGATGCAAGACTTGCCCAATCCATCCACCCAGCACCACCTACTCCAGTCCTGTCACAGGCTTATCCTATCCCATCAGAGGCCGGACCACCTGTAAAAGCAGCCTTTGCGCATTGTTTTACGTTGGTATGATGACCAACCAGCTGTCAACTAGAATGAAAGGCCACTGCCAAACTGTTGCCAAAAACAGTGTGGACCACCTGGTAGCACAACACGCAGCAGAGCACAACATGCGAGATTTCAATGGCTGCTTCACAACCCGTATCATTTGGATCCTCCCCAACACCACCAGCTTTTCTGAGCTGCACAGATGGGGGCTATCCTTACAGCACATCCTTCACTCCTGTAATCTTCCTGGCCTGAACCTGAGGTAACTTGCCGTCCCCCCACCCCCCCACCCAATAGTTCAATGTAGGGAGACAGGAATGTGTGTGTGAGCGAGTGTGTGTTTGTGTACATGTTTTTCCTATGAGCTTGATAAAGGAAGTTCATTCTGAAAGCTATAATAGCTCTGTACCTTTTGTTTGTGTACCTATCAACGACACAGCACTTCTGCCTTTCTGTGAGTCATCTCCTTTATTCCTAAATAATTCATAATCTTCTATTTTATGTTGTCCGTTGTACCATGTAGTGCTGTTCCGTCTCAGCTCTGACTGACTCAATTTTTTGACTGCCTTCAACTAACTCAAATGACTCACTGACTAACAAAGACTGTATGTCTGCTTTAATGAAAATGCACAACTGTCTGCTAGGTTACCAAAGAATTTAACCTTGGTAGATATTGTCTGTTATAAAGCATGTGAGAAATTAAATTGTGAGAAAGAAGAAAAGAAAAAAAAAAAAAAAAAATGTTTCAAGAAAACATTGTCAGCAAAAATTTCTAATATAGCTAATCTTACCAGATTTAAACTTCCCATTGTGATGGATGGTTCAAATGGTTCAAATGGCTCTGAGCACTATGGGACTCAACATCTTAGGTCATAAGTCCCCTAGAACTTAGAACTACTTAAACCTAACTAACCTAAGGACATCACACACACCCATGCCCGAGGCAGGATTTGAACCTGCGACCGTAGCAGTCCTGCGGTTCCGGACTGCAGCACCAGAACCGCATGGCCACCGCGGCTGGCATTGTGATGGAAGGCAGGAGGGTGGTCAAGTTATTAGTTGAAATTATGGACTAATTAGCCTCTGACTACAGGAATAGTCTTAAATTTCTTTATTATATAGTCGATTTTGGAGCTACCAGCCCCCTCCTTAGATACACATTGTATATATACACCTGATTGGTGATAGGTATGGTTTCCCCTGGATCACAATTTTCTGTCATCACCAACCTGCAATAGATGCAAAAATCTGGTACCGAGCACCACATGGGAAATGACACCTCAGTGACTGGCAGCAGTATATTTTGTTATTTTATTTTTATTTATTTTCTATATATCTAGCATTAATGAATTAACTGATGAGCCGAAACATTGTGACCACCTGCTTAATAGCTTGTTGATACATCTTTGATACACAATGCAGCAGAAACTCTGCATGGCATGATTTTAACAGGTTGTTGTTAGGCTTCCAGAGGTATATAGTACCAGATGTCTACGTATAGGTCATGCAATGCCTGTAAATTACAGACCAGTGAATTGTGAGCACACCTAGTGGTGTCCCAGATGTGTTCCATTGGGTTCAGATCAGCTTTCTACATCTAAATCTACCTCTACACCTACACACATACTCCACAAGCCACTGTGTGGTGCATGGTGGATCCTATCTTGTTCCACTCACAAACTGAGAAAGGAAAAAACAGCTGTCTATTTGCTGTCATATGTGTCCTCATCTTCTGATCTTATCTTTGTGGTCTGTATGCAGTAGAATCATTCTGAAGTCAACCTCAAATGCCGGTTCTCTATAAATTTTCTCAGTAGTGCTCTGCGAAAAGAACATTGCCTTCCCTCTAGTGATTCCCATTTAAGTACCCACAGCATCTGCTTAATGCTTGCACATTGATAGAACATACTGGTAACAAATGTAACAGCCCATCTCTGAATTGCTTCAGTGTCTTCCATTAATCTGTCGTGGTATGGATCCCAAACACTCAAACAGTACTCAACAGTGGCTTGCACTAGTGCCCTATGTGTGTTCTCCTTTACAAATGAACGATGCTTTCCTAAAACCCTCACAATAAACTGATATCGACCATTTGTCTTCCGTACTACAATCCTTACAGGCTCATTCTGTTTACTATTGCTTTGCAAAGCTATGCCTTGATATTTGATCGACATGATTCTGTCAGACATCACACTACTAATGCTGTACTTGAACTGTACATGTTAGTTTTCCCTACTCACCTACATTAACTTACATTTTTCTACATTTAGAGATAGCTGCCATTCATCACACCAACTAGAAAATTTGTTTAAGCCATCTTGTATCCTCATACAGTCACTCAATGATACACTTTCCCATACATCACAACATTATCAGCAAACAGCTACAGACTGCTGATGACCCTGTCTGCCAGATCATTTATGTATATAGAAAGCAAATATATTACAAGGAAAAGATAGTCATATCACATAACAAAATAAAGACGATATGGGATATAGCGAAGGAGGAGACTGGTAGAACCAGACATGAAGAGGGACAAATAGCGTTAAGAGTAAATGATACATTGGTGACAGATGTGTATAGTGTTGCAGAACTTTTCAGCAAACATTTTATAACTGTTACTGAAAAGATGAGGTTGTCAGGTTCTGTAGATGCTACTACGGAATACCTCAGACCAGACATTTCAAGTAACTTCCATAATGTGAATTTGACCCTCACTACCCTAGCAGAAATAATGTCCATCATAAAATCTTTAAAATCAAAAACATCTAGTGGGTATGATGAAATAACAACAAAGTTAATTAAAGAATGTGATTCTGAGTTAAGTAACATATTAAGCTATCTGTGTAACCAGTTGTTTATCAGTGGAATATTTCCTGAATGGTTGAAATATGCTGAAGTTAAGCCACTGTTTAAGGCGGGAGATAAAGAAATAGCATCAAATTTCCGTCCAATTTCACTGTTGCCAGCATTCTCAAAAATTTTAGAAAAAGTAATGTACAGTCGGCTATATAACCATATTATGTCAAATAACATACTGTCAAAGTCGCAGTTAGGATTTCTAAAGGGTTCTGATATTGAGAAGACTCTCTACACTTACAGTGAAAATGTGCTTAATTCCTTAGACAAAAAACTGCAGGGAACTGGTATATTTTGTGATCTGTCAAAGGCATTTGACTGTAAGTAAATTAGAATATTATGATGTAACAGGAAATGCTGCAAAATGGTTCAGATCATATCTCTGGCAGGAAACAAAGGGTGTTATTAGGAAAGAGACATATATTAAGCTATCAGCATCATCCAATTGTAAACTAATTACATACGGGGTCCCACAAGGTTGCATTTTAGGGCCCTTACTTTTCCTTGTGTATATCAATGACTTTTCATCAGTAACATTATCAGATGCCAAGTTCATTTTATTTGCCGATGATACAAACATTGCAATAAATAGCAAATCAAGTGCAGTCTTAGAAAGATTGGCTAATAAAATATTTGTGGACATTAATCACTGGTTCCTAGCCAATTCTTTGTCGCTAAACTTTGAAAAAACACACTACGTGCAGTCTAGAACTTGTAAGGGGTGTCCCACGCTTATATGCCTAACACACGATGACAAGCAGATAGAAGAAGTGGACAGTGTTAAATTCTTGGAATTACAGCTTGACAGTAAATTCAACTGGGAGGAGCACACCGCAGAACTGCTGAAGCGTCTTAACAAATCTCTATTTGCAATGTGAATTGTGTCAGACATAGAGGATATAAAAATAAAAAAGCTGGCATACTATGCTTACTTTCATTCCATAATATCATATGGGATTATTTTTTGGTGCAATTCATCAAGCCAAGCTAAAGTTTTCCAGGCACAAAAACATGCAGTAAGAGTTATATATGGTGTCAACTCAAGAACATCCTGCAGAAGCATATTTAGGGAACTAGGGATACTAACTACTGCTTCCCAATATATTTATTCCTCAATGAAATTTTAAAAATATATCACTTTTTCAAACCAACAGCTCTAGCTTATTTGTTTCAGTTGTAAATATTTGTCATGTGTTATTGTTTTTCTGACATGTTCCACATCCTGGAGGACCTCCTCACTATGGATCAATTGGAATGAAAGTAAATCTAATCTAATCTAATCTAAAATAACAGCTGTCATATAACACTTCCCTGGGGCACTCCTGATGATACTCCTGTCTCTGATGAATACTTGCCATCGAGGACAACATACTGGGTTCTGTTACTTAAGAAGTCTTTGAGCCACTCACGTATCTGGGAAGCTATTCTGAATACTTGTACCTTTGTTAACAGTCTGTCATTTGAAACTGTGTCAGATGCTGGATGGAAATTTGAGAATATTGAATCCGCCTGTTGGTGGACACCAAATCAAATTACTTCTTAAGTTCACTCTTTAAACCATTGTAGCATGATTCTAGCTCTGTGACACAGACAGTTCTTGCTATAAGATGCCATCGCTGTTGTGGAAGACATCCAACACCAAGAGAGGCAGGTAGTCCACAAAAATTTCACACAGTCATTAGCTGTCATGGTGGCTTTGGTTACTACCTCATGTTTTGTGGAAGTGCAAGTGAATGTCCCCTGTAGCATAACACTGTCCTGACTGGCTGGCATCTGTGGAGCTATACACATTTCTAGCAGCCATTTATCTGGATGATGGTGTGACTAGAAATGACCATTGATCTTGTGTAACAAGAAATGTGATTCACTTGACCAGGCGACATAGTTCCAGTGATCCGTGGTCCAATCTAGAAGAGCCTCTGCCCATTGCAATTGCAATTGATGATACTGTTGTGTCATCAGAGGAATATATAGAAGTTGTGTGCTGTGTAGCCCCATGTTTCGTGTACAGAACAGGGTGTTCCTCAACATTTGGGCCTGCACAATCATTGTTATTTTGTCATCAGATCTTCCATAGATTGCTGCCTATCGTGCTTTACAGTGATGAAACATGGATTCCAGCACCTTGTCTCCTACTTGTGGTTTCCCCTTCCTAAGACCATTTTCTGTAGATGCAAGTGAACAGTCAAGCAACTTCACCACTTTTGTGATGCTCTTTCCTAGACACCGGGGCTTAAAAATATTCCCTTTGTCGAAGTCGCATATGTCAGTAAATTTTCTCACTTGTGGCTTATATCATCGCAAAAATGATTCCCTTCTTGTTTCTTTTTCACTCACGTGTGTCCCTTACTGTGTCACATACCCACAACATCACCAGGTGACATTCAATTTTGTGGTGGACAATGGTCATAAATTTTTGGCTTAACAGTGTATTTAGAATGTGTAGGTACAGACTTATCTTTTATGAGAAAGATGTCTGCCATTATTGTTTGTAAGTAGATAGTTGTATTAGAATAATCTGACTGGTTGTATTCAGCTTGTGACAGTTTCTTCATATGTACCAGTCTTCAAAAGATGGTGCTGAAATTGACAGATAACACAGTTGAGTTCAAAAGCAGTATTATCCTGAGAAAAATGCATTGGATCCAAACCATAAAAACAGACCTGTTTCAAATGACTGAGTGTTCTGCAGTTTTCTCAGTGTAGCTGTTTTGAAACATACATACATTCATTAATTATTTGACTTGATCTCGTTGTGTGCATGTTGTCCCCGATTTCTTAAATACATTCGTTCATAACCTGGCTGCATTATTAAAGTATAACCTCGCTTTTACTTTCCTGGAATTAATGTTTTCCCAACTTTTACGACATTTTTTATCACTCCCATCAAATTTCCTATGTCCACAATGTTAATTCGCACCCGATTTTATGTAAACATATCTGTTGGTTCAAATGGCTCTGAGCACTATGGGACTCAACTTCTGAGGTCATCAGTCCCCTAGAACTTAGAACTACTTAAATGTAACTAACCTAAGGACATCACAAACATCCATGCCCGAGGCAGGAATCGAACCTGCGACCGTAGCGGTCACGCGGTTCCAGACTGTAGCGCCTAGAATCGCTCAGCCACTCCGGCCGGCAAACATATCTGTAATTTTCCCGTGATTTATGCTTTACAAAAATTGTTCATGGAGAAAAAAACTGACTGCAAATGATGCTGGCATGATGTTGGCCATCAAGAACTGTTAAATGGATTTCTTGTCACCAGGCTGCTCCAGTTAGCATATTTGAACCAGTAAACATGTAAAAGTTGGAACAATTCGTGCCACATCTCCTGCCACTGCCAAGCTCTACTAGGAGTGGTGGCTGCTGGGAGTAACTAGGTTCGTTAAATAAAGATTTAATGACCAATCACAACCATTTCCAAACTGTCTCTGCTGCGCATATGCAGTTTCGTGATAGTTGTAATCATCGTGACACCTTTGTCCAACCATATTTAGCTTGTTTCGTCATTTGGCCACTCGTAGAGCTACTTGGCACCATTACTCACTTAGTGTTGCTCAAATCTTTTTGGTTTAAGCACAGTGCCAATTACGTATTTTTCATGCTCAGCAAAACGAGTTTCGAGAATTTATGCTCATTTTCAAGAGCACTATTTACAAATGTATTTTACTCAAACAATGTGAGTGATAGTTTGTAAGTGCAGGGTTTTCTACATACATGAGGAAGCCCAGTATCTAATAACCTCAAAAAGACGACTACAATGCAAATGACGCAGAACAACACATATGCAGACACCACACAAAATCTTTATTTACGTACATATTTGCGTTTGATAATGAGAAAAGATTCTCAAAACACATCATGCTTAGCATGAAAAAATACGTAACTAGTGCAGTGTTCCATTATTTAAATAATGAATGATAGCTGCAGGCTTTCCAAAAACATCAATTATGACGTATGGCATAGACTCAAATGTTTCTGCTTCCTGGGCAGTTATCAGTTGCAGTTACATCAGCGGTTTCTATCAGATAATAAGCCTTTATTAGTGTTGTGACTCGCTGATCTTTGAAAGTGCCGCTGTGCAGTTACGCGTGCCCTCTACATGCGACACTGTCTGCCAGCCATGCAGCAGCAGCGCCACCTAAGCGGCCAGCCAGCCAGCGGCCGCTTGACTTGGACTCAGTTATGATTTGACTGTTAAAGTGTACACACATGTCTTACTCTGTTTACTTGATCTGTGACTTTCATGTATTGCGTCTTCCTTGAAATATATTTGTTCAACTTGAAGTTATAACAATTGGCGACGAGGTAGTGATTTTTCTTTTCCATCATTGACCCACATGTTTCCATGGCCACTTTAGAGCAACTATTGCAAGGTCTCATAGGACAGCAAACGCTTCTTACAAATGCGATTCGTGATTTCGTCGCGGCATCAAATGCGGGGCATCTCTTGTCGTTGTCTCTACCTACTTTTCCTCCTTACGACAAGACGGCGGAAGACCGGTCTGATTACAAAAAACGTCTTCGACAGCACTTCTTGGCCTTTCATGTCGTGGACGAACAAACGTGTAAGTCTCTGTTCCTTTCATGTATCACCTCAAATGTAACAGCTGTTGTCGCAGTTGGCTCCTTTGAAAGATCCTGCGTCTTTGTCCTTTGCTGAAATGTGCTCACTTCTGCCCGTCTATTTTCAAAAGCAAATGCATGTGGTAGCTTCTCGTGTTGCCTTTTATCTTTGTCAAAAACAACCAAATCAATCCTATCGCGCTTTGGCTGCTGAACTTCATGGCCTCAGTAAAAAGTGTCAATTTGTTACTGAAGTTCACAAAGAATCCTACGCCGGTTCCATGGTACGGGATGCTATTATCCGATCGGCGCCCGACAAAGAAGTTAGGCAATGTGCCCTTCAGTTGGCAAATCCAACTCTAGATGAAGTCTTATCCACTGCTCAGTCTTTTGAAATTTCTCGCACCGCTGGAGCGCAAATAGAGGCATGGGGCGATGTCAGGGAAATACAACTGTTGTGCGATGTTGACGAAGCGTGTGGTGTGTCCCCGCCGGCCGACGTGGCCGCAGTACGCTCCCAAGCGCAGCCTCAGCCTAACCGTAAACAAAGCTCTAAGAAACTGCAGCAAAGCCCATGGTAACTTCCTTCATGTCCGCGGTGTTTTACGAAATATTGACGAGAAGATTGTCCACAATGTTGGGCCCTGTGTCACAAATACAAAAAAAAAGTTCATCTGTCATCCGTTTGCAAATCCGACCGCTTACATGATGTTCATGAACATGACACTGATTCTGATTCTGTGTTGTCTGTCAATTGTACTACTTCCCTTTCAGGGAAGTTATTCCTCACTGTCACTTGGTCGAGATGTTCGCATGCAGGTGGATACTGGTTCTGCTGCCACTATCATCAATTCTCAGACGTATCTTCAGTTGGGTTCTCCAATCCTGTCACTGTCACTAGGCAATTACGGACTTACAATAAACAGAAGATTTCTCTCTTGGGACAATTTGATGCTGAGGTATCTTACAAATCTGTCGTTTGCACTGTTTCCATATTTGTGGTCGACCATAGTAATGCGGAGAATCTTTTTGGTTTCGATGTCTTTCGCATTTTTGGGTTCTCCATAGGTGACTCTGTCAATATCGTCTCTGATGCTATTCCTTATGCTCAATTAGATTCCTTGTCGACGACATTTTCGTCCCTTTTTTCTCCTGGGTTAGGCTGTGCAAACAACTTTGAAGCTCATATCTCTCTGAAACCCACCGCTTGACCTAAGTTTTTTCGGGCTCGGCCCATTCCTGTCGCCCTTCGTGATCAGGTCAAATGGGAGCTGGATCGTCTCACTGCTTCAGGGATCTTGCTTCCTGTCACTTCCAGTGAGTTGTCCTCTCCTATCATTGTCGTTGCTAAGCCAAATGGTGATATTTGTCTCTGTGGCGATTTCAAAGCCACTGTAAATGCTCAATGCCTTATCAACACTTACCCTATGCCTCGACCTGAAGAATTGTTCACTAAACTTGCTGGAGGCCAGTATTTTTCTAAACTTGACCTGTCAGAACTTATCATCAACTTCCTCTCGACGCTGCTTCCCGGCAGTTTCTGGTCCTTAACACATCTTTTGGCCTATGTCAATACCAACTATTGCCATTCGGGGTTGCCAGCACCCCTGCTCTCTTTCAGCGATTCTTGGAACAGTTATTGCTCACTGTCCCTGGGTGTATCAATTACCAGGACGACATTGTTGTCACTGGCTCCACCACTGATGAACATCTTCAAAATCTCCGCACACTTTTTCATGTCTTACAGACTGCCGGTCTTAAGTGTAATCTTCAGAAATCAAAATTTTTTCAGGCATCTATCGTGTACTTGGGGTTTCAACTCTCTCGGGATGGTATTCGTCCGCTTCAGCAAACTGTCGCTGCGATCGATGCCCTTGCTCGCCCTACATCTGTTAAGGAACTGCAGACCTTTTTGGGGAAAATAGCATACTATCACAAGTTTTTACCGTGTGCTGCTTCGGTGGCTCAGCCGTTGCATCGCCTGTTGCATAAAAACGTGCTTTTTCACTGGTCCGCGTCATGCGATGCGGCTTTCCAGAAATTGAAGACTATGCTGAAACAGGACCCGTGCCTGGCTACTTATTGACCTGGCCAACATCTTGGTCTTGCCACGGATGCCTCTCAATACGGGGTCGGTGCAGTCCTTGCACACCGTTTTTCTGACGGTTCTGAACAACCCATTGCTTATGCCTCCAAAACGCTCACGGATGCCCAACAAAAGTATTCTCAAATTGAAAAAGAAGCTTTTGCCGTTATTTATGCTCTTCATAAGTTTGGTGTTTTTCTCTATGGATCCAAATTTCATCTTGTTATGGATCACAAACCACTTGTTTCCTTGTTTCATCCATCAACGTCACTTTCCGACAAGGCAGCATACCGCCTCCAGCATTGGGCTCTTTACTTGTCTCGTTTCAGGATGTTGCCGAGCAGCGGGTTGTGGACGGGTTCCCCATCACCGGGGACCGGCTGGCGGCTGCTACGGGTTCTGACCCTACCATCTCCTGGGTTTTACGCTGTATTCAGAAGGGTTGGCCAGATCATCCGTCCGCTAAGACTTCTGATCCATTGCGGAACTACTACGCTTTGCGTTACCGCCTCACGGCTAGGGATGGTGTTACCCTCCTTTCCACCGAAAATGCTTCGCCGCATGTTGTGGTACCTGTGTCTTTGCATGCTTCGGTCTTGCGCCTCCTTCACCAAGCGCATTGGGGTGTCTCTCGCAGAAAATCTCTGGCGCGCTGTCATGTGTACTGGCCTGGCATTGACTCTGAAATCGCACACATGGTCACTGCCTACGGCCCTTGTGTGTCACAGGCCGCCGCCCCGAAGTCATCTTTGTCACCGTGACCTTCGCCTGAGAAGCCCTGGGAGCGTATTCATGCTGACTTCGCGGGACCTTTTTTAGTTACTTACTGGCTTCTCATTATTGACGCCTACTCTAACTTTCCTTTCATTGTCTGTTGCACGTCGCCTACCACCGCAGCAACCACCAACGCTTTAGCTCGCATTTTCTCTTTGGAAGGCCTTCCCTCGACTCTTGTTACTGATAATGGTCCACAATTTGCCTCTTCTGATTTTGCGGATTTTTGTGCCCGTCACGGTGTCATGCATGTTACGGCCCCTCCGTTCCATCCACAGTCAAACGGTGAGGCTGAACGACTGGTCCGCACATTTAAGGCTCAGATGAGGAAACTCCTGACTTCTTCTGCTGATGATGTGCTTCTCCAATTTCTGGCTTCTTACCGTTTCACCCCAATGGGCGACCACAGCCCGGCTGAGCTCTTACATGGCAGCCCCGCACGCTACTTCATCTTCTGCGGCCTTCCACCTCATGGCCATGGGTGCCTTCGCTTGGCCGTTTCACCACCGACGACCTTGTATGGGTACAGGGATATGACAGGCGGCGAAAATGGAGTCCTGGCAGCATCTTACGACACCGTGGCCAACGCCTGTATGAAATCCAGACGGACACGGGTGTTACAGTGCTTCATTCAGACCAGCTTCGGCCTCGTGTGCCGGCAATGCCTGTTCTGGATGCCACTACACCACCTTCGGATCTACCTGACGCTCGGGATACTGAAATCTCTCATTATTCACAATGCAGTCCTCTCACCATCATATCGGTGCCAACACGAGAACTTAACGCCACCAGGAGACGTGCCCATGCAGGAACCAGATGACCATTATCTGTCGGAGCAACTCTACTCGCCTCCTTCTACTACGGACGCGGACACATCACCCATGTCTCCTTTTATAACAACCAGACTTGCCGCAATGGGCAGATTGGTGCACGGGGCTCCAGCAGATTCGACCCCCACATCTCCTGTCGGCTGGACCCGTTATCATCGGGGACACTTCTGTCCGTACGGGAATCCTTCTCCTCGAGACTTTATGGCCAGTCAACAACACCTATGGACGTTAGCAATCTACGGGCCACTTCCATCAAGACCTGTGCAAAAACTTCAAAGGGGGGAAAAGTGTTGTGACTCACCGATCTTTCAAAGTGCCGCCGCGCAGTTACGCGCGTCCTCTACATGCGGCGCTGCCTGCCAGCCATACAGCAGCAGCGCCACCTAAGCGGCCAGCCAGCCAGTGGCCGTTAGACTTGGACTCAGTTATGATTTGACTGTTAAACTGTACACACGTCTTACTCTGTTTATGTGATCTGTGACTTTCATGTATTGCGTCTTCCTTGAAATATATTTGTTCAACTTGAAGTTATAACAATTAGATAATAAACAAGTCTCTGACAAGTATTTTGATGCGCATTATATACGTATATCATACATAAAGTGGGAAAATGCAAGTGGTTCTTCTATACTTTACCTTTACAGCTTAAAACATTATTTCCCACATTTTACATTTTCTTGCATTTAACACCATTTTTTTCAAGTCCCTTGAAAGTGTAAGAGCGGGATTTCACTGTAGTTAAAATGCAGGCTATTACAATAGAAGGGTTTACATTTATGGAAAAAGTGACAGGAATGCCAATAATACTGTAATGATTTATGGTCAACATTTTCCATATAGTTTGCAATCGTGTGCTGCTACTTGTTGGGTTATGTGACGGGTCTCCACATAACCATCAAAGAACATTTGTTAGAGAGAATAATGAAATGTCAGTATTAGACTCAGTGAATCATAATCCCCACATTAGCACTCGGCAATGAAGTTAGGAAGGGGAATTAGTCAGACTGCTGTTTTCTGAATTTGAAATGTAGAAAATGTCATTTGTTTGACATTTCCCTCCATCAGGAGCTGTATGACAATGATTTCCAGAACTGAGTAACATTGGCCTGTGGTCGCTTCAGCAAATACAGAGACCCCAATTTTTTTGCTTGAGTATTGTTCTCTGGTGTGTTGACTTTCACAAAACTTGGTACAATTAATTGACTTAACATGTATTACTGGAGTTTGGAAAACTCACATTGGTTACTAGAAGTTGAACATTGGTGTTCATGGAAATGTGAATTTGTGGTGTAGAATAATTGCTGACTAACTCATTGGTCCCTTCTTTATCCAAGGCATCTCAAATGGTGATAAACATCAAACATTCTTGGAGCACGATGTGCCAATATTCCTTGGGTGTGCGGCAAAAAGTGTGGTTGCAGCATGATGGTTGTCCAGTGCATATTCTGTATAAGTACGGGAAATATTAGATGTGTGTACAGTTGTCAGTGGATCAGAAGCGGAGGTCGATTGTCTCGGACTGCAAGATAGCCAGATCTTACTTCGCGTGACTTTTGTTTGTGGGGTTTCTTGACGAAGAAAGGGCCAACAATGCGCAATAACGTGATTCAGCGTATCACCAATGCATGTCAGTAGATTACATCAGGAACACTTCTCAGTTATGTCGAATCATACCCTGTTGGAGAGAGTTATAAGAACACACCTCAAACAAGTACACCATTGGTGAGAGGTGAGAGCACGCACCTTTCACAATTTTTCATAATTACTGCTATTCATTTTTTAACCCAGTGCATTCTTCTCAAAATAATAGCATTTTGTAACTCATTTGTGGTATTTGTTGATTACATTGCCATCTTATCGCATAATAACTTGTTACTTGTTACATACAAAAGCTATGTATTGTTTTTTTGTAGAATCCGAATCTACAATAAAAATGGGATGTTCTTATTTAAGATGTTGCACCCTGCCCTACCCAACCCCTTGGGGATGATGCAAGGAAGTCAACTTTGGTATTGCAGGATAGCATTTTTTTAAATATAGAACAACTATTTTTTTCCTTTTTTAATCCAATGTGTAGCTTTTTTTCGATTTTTTATTTTCTCAACATAAGAAGCTTGCCCTGTATATCCAGTTTCCACTGCATTTTTATCAGTTAGAATTGTCTTTGTTAAAACAGTAGAGTTCTCCCTGAAAAGTATCAAGCTATGAAGTGAATTGCATCCAATGAAAAATTAAGTTTGAGAAAATTATAAATTTACTAGGAGACAGAATGACTGGTCATCCCTCACCTTCAGAATGTGAAATTTCAAATACTGTTGATAGACATACATGAGAATACAAAAAACTGTACCCGAATTTGTAACTATTGGTTCCGCCCTCAGTGAGAAAAGAGGGTAAGGTTGGAGAACGTTACGAAAGTGTCGCACGTTGCTGCGGACCACAGGATGAGAGGGACCCACTGTTTGGTAAAGGTAAGTATCTCCTTGTAAAATTATGAAGTGAACATATCATGACTAGCCCCAAAAGAGTACCAAAACAGTCGACATAAAATGATGTGGATTCACATTTTTGTTTGATGTACTGAAACATTTTTGTGTGCTTAGATAATTAAGATAAAATTTTTTATTTTAAGGAGACCACTCACCGAAAAACAGGAGCCCCCAACACACTTTGCTCCATCCTGTTCACCCCATGAACTGACACTACATTGTCCATTTCTCCTTATAATCACCAAATGCTTTCACTTGCCCATTTCCTGCCTCATTTCCCATTTCCTAACACAGGGTGTTTATGCCCCACAAGAACAGGGAAATGTGGGAAAAAAGGCAATCTTTTTGTCCTGGAAAAACTCAGAAAATTTTTAGAATTCCGGAAATTTTTCATTGTTTTGGTTTTTAGTTGAATTTTTTGTAACTTTGACTGGTAAGAACTAATACTCTGCCAGATAATTTTCTTTTAGCCTGCCACTACAGGGTAACAGTAAAACGATAGAATAACACCAAAATAAAACTTTATTTATAAAGAAAATATACCATTTACAATAGCAACACGCAGTTGTTTGCTGAGAGTAAAAACAATAGAGTAAAGGCTTAAGGATGAAGTCTATGCAATTTGTAACAGCAAACTGCTTTTGATGAGCATGACATCACAACTGTTTACATTTCTAACAAGTTGCAGGAGAATACTGTGCTTGATGGTTCAAGGAGCATTACTTTTCAAAGTAATTTTCCTTTTACGCAGCACGAATGTGTGATGAATTAGAAAATCATGGAGCATTTTATGCTCATTCAAAACTTAAACGTTTTTAGGACCAGCCACTTAGAAAAGTTTTGGGCCCAGGAGACCAGCCATTTATGTCGTGCTGGGTTTCGATTCCTAAAATGTTGGGGTGTAAAACCTTTACCATTCAAGGAACTTGTAAGTTTTACAGCTCCAGGGGAAAGTATATTGTCACTTAACATGGAAAAAATGCACCATCACCTGGGGTATAGTGTATTTTCACCCAGGAGAAAGTACATATTCACATGAGAAAAATGTATTTTTTGACCAGGAAATCCAGAAAAAATATGGAAATTTTTTTTGTTGTCCACATACACACCCTGTAACATCATCCGTATTCCACTGGATTGCTGATCCATCTTTCTACAGCAGTTCAGAAAAGCAGCCATTCCTCTGAGTAATCCCACATCTTGTTCGTTAAATGCTGTCTAAACCACGGAATATCCCCCCCCCCCCCCCCTAATCATAAAAATTACCTTCTCTGGATCCCATTCCTCCTTCAGCTTTTCGGATTCCATCAGGCCCTATCGCCCATGGAACTGGTACTACAAAAACACCTCTCCATGCCACAGGCATCCCAGAAACAGCTCTACTCTGTCTGTAAGACACTGTTACTGTGCAGTTCTCTCTCTCCCCCCCCCCCCCCCCCCCACACACACACACACAGAAAAATCTCAAAAAATAGAAATGGTTGCACTCCATCACCTGGAGGAGGATTCCAGACACCACCTCCATAAACTATCCAACCTGTTGACATCCTACTCCTGCCTTGGGTCAGCAGCCATTCTACTCACAGTGAATCCACTTATCAACCCCAGACCCTGCATAGCTGACCTCTTCAATTTGTGCAAAACCCAGGATCCAGTGAAATCCAAAACACTGCTGTTAATCTCTCCAGTAGAAACCTCAGTCATGTGAACTATCACTCCTGTCCGAAGGCCTAACCTTCAACCCTGCTTCCTTCTCCTGATCCCTGCAGTGGAAAACACTTTGTCAGCAATCCCTCCAACAAAAGCCAACGTAATCCCAACATTGACCTTGTCTCTCTCAGTTCATGTCACCGTCCAATCATGAAGTTCCCACCTAATCACCCACTAGTTGGTTGGTTTGGGATGCAAAGGTACCAAACTACAGGTTTATCAGTCCCTTTTTCCTAATGCAAACAAGGCTCAAGGTGAAACAACACCCAAATTTAGTTTGGAAAAGTAAAAGGAATGGGGATCCAAACCAAAAGAGCAAATGAAAGAGGCGAACAAAATAGGGGGAAAATGTACACCACAAGGAAAAGTAGAGGAAAGTATTAAAACCGTAAAGCAGATGGTCTGGGCTAGCTGACCACAAGAATAAAAGAGGATGAGGCAGCCACTCTTCAACACACTAAAATCTCCAGCCTAAAAAGACAATGCGAGATGAACAACAAGGGAAACTAAATGCATAGAAAGGATGACAGAGAGATAAATCAGAGGGAGGATGGATGCCTCGGAGAGTAGGTCAGACACCCACCCTTAGATGGTACGATAAAAACTCCCCTCTTGAATAAAACATAAAATTAAATCTGCTGTTGAGGCATTGTCACCCAACACTGTAGTTAGAGTGCTGGGAATGTTAAAAGTCTGCCGGGGAGCAGCAAAATTGGGCTGTCCAACAAGATTGTGGACGACAGTCGTAGGGGAGCCACAGGGACATTGAGTTGAACATGTGTTAGCCACGCATGGCTGATGTGAGGGTGGCAAAGGACAATAGATTCCCTGCAAGTGGCTTGCATGGGTGACTGTTACACATTTGTTGTGTCCTTGATAACAGGGAGTTTATTTGATGTACTGAGGGTGTGCCATACAATATCCCAGATTGCGAAAACTTTGTGGTGGAAGACCGATCACGAATCGGTCTCCGGCAGGCCAATCTCCAGAGTTGGTTTACTGGTAGCTTTTTTGGCCAGGTGGTCGTTAAGTTCATTGCCTGGTATCTCAATATGTCCTGGGGTCGGGTCCAAATGAAGGTCACTGAATGTTCACTGTAGGTCACTGAATGTTCACTGTTCTCAAGGGCATAAAGAGACTCATGGATGGTCATTACCAAAGGATGTTGAGGGAAGCAGTGCTAGAGAGCTTGTAAGCTCCTTAACAAGTCACTACAGATGACAGAGGACTCACCAGCTGAGAAGTGGATATGCTCAAGGGTGCAATAAATGGCTTACAACTCTGCACTGAAAATACTTCAGCCATCTGGCAAGGAGTGCTGTTCAGTACGTCCAGTGTGAGCGTAAGCGAAGCCAACAAGGCTGTCGACCATTGACCTGTTGGTGTAGACTATTTCTGAGCCCTGGAACTCGCCGAGATGAGGGAGAAATTGCCGGCGGAGGGCCTCAGATGGAACAGAGCCTTTTGAGCTTTGCGGTAGATCCAGCCGAAGCCGTGGCCGAAGCCGAGATATGGACCATGGAGGTGTATGGAAGTGGACCCACAGGAAACGTGGTAGGGGGAAAGCGTTGAGTTCATTAAGAAGCGACTGGACACAGATGGCGAGTGGATTCCCAGTGCTGGGTCAATGTTGCGTCAGATGGATTGTCGTGTTAGGAGAAAGGAGATGGTAATTTGGATGGTGAGGCAAACTCTGAATGAATGTGGGCGGTATAATTTGCAAGCAATAGTTGCCACCAGATCCTCAATAGAGGAATGCCTGCTTCCACAAGGAGGCTGTTCACATGGCTCATTCGGAAAGTTCCCGTTGAGAGCCGAACTCCGCAGTGGTGGACAGGGTCCAGCAGACGCTGTGCAGAGGGTGATGCTGAACCATACACCAGGCTCCCATAGTCAATACAGGATTGTACGAGGGCTTTGTACAGCTGAAGCAGTGTAAGACAATCAGCACCCCAGTCGGTGTGGCTCAGGCATCGAATAATATTGAGGGGCTGCCAGCACTTGTCCTTAAGCTGATGAATATGGGGATGCTGAATTAAGTGTGCATTCAATGCCAGTCCCAAAAAGTGGTAAGTCTCCACTACATCTAGTAGTTGGTCATCGAGGTAAAGTTCTGTATGGGGATGGACAGTACGATGACAACAGAAGCGTATGACAAATCTTAGCCATGAGTGAGGGCCCATGTCTGCGCTTTCTGTATAGCTCCCTGTAGCCGGCATTCAGCCACAACAATAGAAGAGGAACAGCAAAAATCGTCAGCATATAGGAGAGGAAATACTGATGATCCTACTGCTAATGTGAGACCATTGACGGCAGTTAAAAAGAGTGGGACACTCAGGACAGAGCCCTGCAGGACCCCATTCTCTTGTATATGGGGTGCACTGTGGGATGCACCAATATGAACTCTGAAAGTGCGGAGCGACAGGAAGCTGTATAAAAATTGTGAGCGGGCCACGGAGACCCCACTCATGCAGAGTAGTAAGGATGTGGTGTCGCCAAGTGGCATCATAGGCCTTTGTCAGTTGGAAAAAGATGGCAACAAGGTGTTATCATTGGGCAAAGGCCAAACAAATGGCAGACTCCAGGTGCATCAAGTTGTTGATGGTGGAGCATCTTTGGCAAAATCTGCCTTGGGACAGAGCCAGAAGGCCCCGAGACTTAAGGAGCCAACACAACCGCCGTCTCACCGTACATTCGAGTAGCTTACACAGAATGTTGGTGAGGCTGATAGGATGATAGCTATGAACATCTAGTGGGTTCTTACCAGGCTTCAGCACTGGGACGATGATAGTTTCCCGCCAGTGCGACGGGAATTCACCAGCGCTCCAGATGTGGTTGAAGACGGCAAAGATGTGGCACTGGGGATCCGCTGAAAGATGTTTCAGCATTTGCAAATGCATGCGGTCTGGGCCAGGGATGTGTCAGGACAGTCGGCAAGGGCACTGAGAAATTCCCACGCACTGATGGCAGCATTATATGTCTCAGGGTGGTGTGGAGCAAAAGAGAGGTGTTGTCGTTCCATCCTCTGTTTGAAGAGATGAAAGATAAGGTGGTAATCTTCAGATGCAGAGATCCGGGCATAATGCTCAGCAAGACGCTCTGCAATTACGTCTGGATCGGCCGATACAGCTTCATTTGTGGAAATTCCAGGAACACTTACAGGTGTGTGATAGCCGCAAAGTCAACGAAGCTTGGTCCATATCTGGGAGGGGGAGGATCGTGTTCCAGTGGTGGAGACATAGCGTTCCCAACACTCCTACTTTCTTTGTTTGACAAGGAGGCGAAACTGGGCACAGGGCCGTTTGAAGGCAATGACATTCTCCAGGGATGGGTGGTGCTTAAGAAGTTAAAGGGCCCTTCTGCAGTCTCTAATGGCCACAGCAATTTCCGGCAACCACCAAGGCACTCATTTCCACTGGGGACAACCGGAGTAACAAGGAATTGCCAATTCAGCTGCAACAATAATGGTATTAGTGATGGCATAAATCACCTCATCAATAGTGGCATGCAATGGAGATTCATCAGTGCTAGTGATTATGAAAATGTCCCAATTAGCCTTGGGAAGAGCCCACCTGGGCAAGCATCGAGATGAGGGACACTGGAGTAGGGTCAGGAAGAGTGGAAAGTGGTCTTCATGTGCTCTCCTGTGGATAGGTGGGAGAAGGCCATGACTGCAAACCAAGAGATCAGTGGCCGAATATGTGCCATGTACCACACTGAAATGTGTGGGGGCACCTGTATTTAGGAGGTAAAGGTCGAGTTGAGTTACTAGGTTGTCAACATGTTGCTACAGCCACTAATCTTGGCTCCATCTCACAAAGGATTATGAGTGTTAGAATCACCCATAAGGGGAACAGGTGGAGAGAGTTGCGAAATGAGTGCAACCAATACATGGGGTGGTGCGTCACCATCTCGAGGGAGGTAGACGTTACAGACGGTAATTTCCTGCATAGTGTTCACCCTGACAGCCACAGCTCCTAAAGGTGTTTGAAGGGGCACAGGTTCGCAACAGACAGAGATAAGGACAAAGATGCGAACTACACCTGATGGTCTGTCACAGGCAGGACAGTTTTTGTAGTACCCCTGATAGCTATGAAGGGTGTGGCTCCGCATTGCAGGAAACCAGGTTTCCTGAAGGACAATGCAAAAAGAAGGTGTAACTCTTTAAAGTTGACGTAACTCAGCCAGGTGAGAGAAAAAACCGCCGCAGTTCCACTGGAGGATGACGCTTTCTACTCCTCCACCTACAGGCTCAGCTAGAGTGATCCCATGCTGTAAGTCCCAACATAACCTCCAATTTGTACTGAAATCTATAGGCCCTTCCCAGAACATCTCTCCTGATTCCATCTCCCTCCTCCCTCCTATGACACCCCACACATCCACCTTCTACATGGCCCCCAAAAATCCACAAACCCAACCGTCCTGGTTGCTCCATTGTAGCTGACTATTGTGCTGCCAGTGAAAAAAATTCTGTTCTTGTTGACCAACACCTCCAGCCGATGTTGATGCCGTCTCCTTGTACACCAATATCCATCAATGCCATTGCCTTGCCACTATCGAGCGCTACCTCTCCCAATGGTCATCCAGGCTCCAAACTCACAACCTCATTCCTTACACACATTACCAACCCTGTCCTGACAAACAGCTACTTTGGCTTTGAAGGAAAGGTTTACAGACGAATCCATGGAACAGCCACAGGCACATGTGTGGCACTCTTCTATGCCGACCTTTTTACGGGCCATCCAGAGGAAACCTTCCTTGCCTCCCAAAACTCCCAACACCTAGTTGGGTTCAGGTTCATTGATATCTTCGTGAACTGGGCCCAGGCCGGCCTGGGTGGCTGAGTGGTTCTAGGCGCTACAGTCTGGAACTGCATGACCGTTATGGTCGCAGGTTCGAATCCTTCCTCGGGCATGGATGTGTGTGATGTTCTTAGGTTAGTTATGTTGAAGTAGTTCTAAGTTCTAGGGGATTGATGACCTCAGAAGTTAAGTCCCATAGTGCTCAGAGCCATTTGTACCATTTGAAATGGACCCAGGACCAAGACACCCTATGTGCATTCCTTCACAACCTCAACACCTACTCTTCCATCCGCTTCACCTCATCCTCCTCTACCCAAAGCACGACCTTCATGGACTTCGACCGCCACCTCTTTGATGGCTCCATTCACACACCTGCCCACATTGAACCCTCTAACCACCAACAGTACCTGCATTTCCGCAGCTACTACCTCTTCCACACCAAAAAATCCCTCCCATGCAGCCTAGCCACTTGTGGACGACGCTATCTGCA
Organism: Schistocerca americana; assembly: GCF_021461395.2. Taxonomy (NCBI): domain Eukaryota; kingdom Metazoa; phylum Arthropoda; class Insecta; order Orthoptera; family Acrididae; genus Schistocerca; species Schistocerca americana. Next base: position 209,571,405 of record NC_060119.1, read on the forward strand.
ATGACAATAACTCCCTTGCTTGCTATGCTGAAGACCTCTTGAAGGCGATACCTCCAAGCCTAGTCCACAAACAGATTTACTTTATCATATCCTCAAACACCTCCAGTCCTTCACCATGCCAAAGAATCAGTTACAAAGGAGTGTGTCACCCTTGTCACCCAGTATCATTATGTACTGGAACACCAAAACCATCTGCTTCTCCAGAGCTCTGATTATCACTCATCTTGTCCAGAAAGAGGAACATCCTACCTAAGATCTGTCCCATTCCTCCTTAAAATGGTGTTCCGTTGCCCATCGAACCTACACAACATACCAGTTTGTCCCTATGCCACACCCACTCCAACTCCCACAACCTCCACCCCCCACCCCCCACCCCGCAGTCCCATTACCAACGCCTTGTCACATGAATTATATCCCTGTGCCCCAGGTGCAAAACCTGCCCTGTCCACTCATCCAGCACTTCTTATTCCAGTCCTGTAATAGATTTATCCTACCCCATCAGAGGCTGGGCCACCTTTAGAAGCAGCCCTGTCATATACCAACTCTGTTGCGAACGCTGCACAACTTTTATGTCAGTTTGACTACCACCCTGTTGTCCACTAGGATGAATGGCCACCGCCAAACAGTTGCCAAGAACAGAGTGGGCCACCCGGTGGCACAACCTACAACTGAGCACAAAATGTGGAATCTCAGTGGCAGCTTCACAACCCAAGCCATCTGGACACCCCCCCCCCCCCCCCCCCCCCCCAAGCACCAGCTTCTCTGAAATATGCAGATGGCAGTTATTCTTACATTGTTCTCCACTCCATCGTCTGGACTCAATTTCAGGTAATCCACTGCACCTTTTTGCACCTGTACTCTCCATCCAACAGTTTCACCTTTCTCCATCCTGGCCTCAGTATCGGGTAGCCTACTATGCCTGCACTCTCCACCCAACTGTTTCCCCTTCCTCCATCCTGCCACTACCTCCCAATTTATGTCCCCATGTTATCTTCAATGTGCCGCTTCCTACCATCTGCTATAACTGTGCCAGCCCATGTACCTGCCTCCCCTCCCTTCTACATTCCTAGCTGGCAAATTGGCTGCCTCCTTCTGAGACAATAGCCACCCAACCCCCAGTCCCTGTCCCTGCCTTCTGCTTCCCTCTCATTTTATTTATCCCACCACATTCTAGCTCGTCAAATGATGACTCTGAAAGCTAGCAAGTGTTCTTTCATTCACGTGGGCCTATGACAGCTCAACACTTCTGCTTTTTGTTGAGTGTTCTCCCTTAGTCCACAAGTATTTACATTGTTCAGGAACTTTCATACAATGTTTAAAATGAACTTTTAATTTTCAGTCTGGAACCCATATCTTCGAGGCAATAGATGTTGGTGCTCCAATACAGTGCATAGACCAAAATTGGGGTAATGTCTACATGGGAAACAGGGATGGAACAATTGCAGTATTCAATATTGAAGTAAGTAGAATTGCATGGATAACATCTCATCAATTTCCAATACAGTATAAAATACTGAAATATAATCATATAAATGCTGTGTATTTATTGTGTATGTGACCGAAAAAATAAACAATGGGATGCATAAAAATACTCACTGTATAACGCAGATGCTGAATGCCAGGTAGGCATATAAATAAGAGTAGTAACATGATAAGAGTCGCTTATGAACTTTTGGAACTCCTCAAGAAGAGTGATCTCCAGTTGAAACCTGAATCACAGATGCTAATCGAAAATGAGTCACTTATAGAATTTCTCAGCCACGAGCTACAAAAATAGCATCACAACCTGTCTTGATTTCTTAGTAAGCTGTCATCAGACATTGTGTTTAAAAATAAAGAAAAAGACAAGTGTCAAATACTGTTAAACTGATTTACTGCTCAAACATCTACACGCAGCTGCTCACTATTGAATATGTTACATAGTAACTCATCAACAAGAGAAGATAGAGCCTCATGGTGTGAACATATCTGCCCTCTGACTGAAGGCTACAGTTAACTAAATGATGGTACAAAGCTGGTAATTTTTAAATTGTAAACATAAAATTAAAAATGTTCACGATACAAAATTGCTTCAATAAAAGAGTTTTATTGTATGATGGTTAATGTGTTCCCTTAATCTGTATGCCTAATCAGTGATTCCTCTGCAACTTAGTGTGCACTGGTATGAAACTTGGTGGCAAATTAAAACTGGGGATGACTCATAACTTGCCCGCACAGCTTCCCTTCCGCCTCTCCCTCTTTCCCATTTTCCAAACTTTAGTGTTACTGAAAGATTCATTCTGAAAACACTCCCCTAGATTGTGGATAGACCATTGTGCTACAAAATTCTTTCCTCCAGGAGAGCTAGTACCGTAATGTATGCAGGAGAATGTCTTTGAAGTTTCAGAGGTAGAAGAGAGGTAAAGGCAGATCATTTGTCTGGCTTATTTGTCTTGTGACTGATAAAGGTCTGGGTTTGAGTCTTTTTCTGATGTATTTTTAATCAGCTGGGAAGTTTCAGAGGCTAGCCTACATGAAATACACCTTCTAAAATAATTCAGGTGTACTTAGAGTCTACCATGGTCACAACATTAAGTGATACTGTTACCTTGTAGGTTACATTCCATCAATGGCACCAGCATGTGGCGTAGTTGAAGGTGTGACAGTTTACATCATAAGGCTTTGACTTATCAAAGGGCTGTCATAGCTGCCCATGCACATGTGACTGCTGAGCTGTGCCCGTGCTATCACTTACAAAGAATTGGGATAGTTCGTACATAAATATGTAACTAAGTTGATGGAGCAGCATCTTTATGTATCAGTTTGGTTAAGAATTGCCTGTCACATTGGAGTGAAAGGAGGGGTGCGGTCTGAGTTCTTGTGTGATTGACAGGTGTATCTCTTGTCAGACATGGGGTGGCTAAAGATTCGACCAAGATAGCAAAGCTGGAATGCCACCTTGAGTGTGTATAGTTCTGAGAATGGGAATCATTTCAGGTTACAATGAAAGAAAGTCAAAGCTAGGCAGAGCGCAAAGTCCTGCAGTTTAGTTCCAGGATTGTACTGTGTAGAAAGAAGAGCTGGTGATTGTTCAGTAGGTGTCTGAAACGTGGGGCAATATGTCTAGGGGAGTGATATGGTAGTGTGTGTGCGTGGGGGGAGGAAGGTTCCTCTAACTGAAGGCTTCACAAGAGTTTCAACAAACTCAGATAGAAAGATTACTATCCTTGCATATGCAGTGTCCATAGATACCAGATCTATAGAGGAAGTCTGTCTGATGAGAATAGGGTGGCTACTGCTGAAATGCAATTATTATTGGTGGTTGATGGAAGCAGTGTGGTTAGAAATTCCAATTGGCGAAGAAAGATTAGGGATCAACATACTTGAGCTCTAATACGCCTTGTGCATAATTTCCTCAGCTTCTTTCATGTTGTAGGAATGTCTTCATTTTTAGTGGAGATGCTGAGTCACAGATAGGCACAACAGAAAGACTGTCAAAGAAATTAGCTTTCGGCCAAAAACGCCATTGGACACACACACACACACACACACACACACACACACAATTCACACACACATGACCACAGTCTCTGCCTGCTGAGGCCGGGCTGCGAGCAGCAGCACATGATAGTAGAAGCAGTCTGGGTGGTGGGGGTAAGGAGGAGGCTGGACAGGGAGGGGGAGGAATATCAGGGTAGGAGTGGAGGATGGTAAAGTGCTGCTTGTGGGAACATACAGGGATGAGGTGGAGATAGGGTAGGGCATATGGTGAGTAGTAATCTAGCCTTTTCATAATATTATTCCATCATGGTTTTTCCATTGCTTGATTTGTCTTCATTTTAGAGTCACTTGAGCACTTCAAACACTGCCATCCTAGTGCATTGTATCGAAGACCCTCATCATTCAGGAATTCCACTCCTCGGGTAGTGGCATGGTACCTTTCTGTGGGAACTGTGGGACAGTAGTCAAAGAACACATTAGCAGTGTACAGAAGTGACTTTTTCCCCTAATGTCATTAAACACTAGTCCACTCTACAGCTTTAATTGCAGGTCAAAATAAAGAGTAATGATTGTAAAATGTGTTTCAAAATGGACGGATTAGTCACCTGATTTAATACATTTATATTGGACTACACCACGGCCAACTAGAGAATAGTAATCTTACTGAACTCAGGTTAATTCCTATGCACTGAAAATTGTCCTTTGAATACTAATGTAACATAAATAGAGCTTTGGGCAGATTTAAATTAATAATGTGAAATTCAACAACTGTTCAGAATAGATCAGATGTTGATTGTTTAGTTTTTGCTCACTGTGACTAGTGATATCGTCATCACAAATATTGAATATGGCTTATGACATACCTTAGATATACTGATAAAAGCTCTGATTATGCAAAACTGTTTTCCTCTGTGGTGTGGATGTGCATCTTTTATGGCATCACTTCTTATGGATTATAAAGAATATTGACAGTTTCTGCAGTTGTGTTACTACATATTCTTATTGCAAGAGTCAATTTTTAAATGTTATTTCTTTTGTACACAGGTGGTGTGGCCATACATAAGATTCTGAAACCTCACCACTATTTCTTATAGGGATACTTCACCCAGTTTTTGCATTTATCTCACAATTGGATTCTCCATTATTTCAATCACTTCTCCATCTTTTTCTCAACATTGTTTTCATAATTTTTGTACACTTACTTTTAGATTTGTCTATGATTGGTACCACACATATAGAATAATTATGAGTGTAAGGATTGGAGGAGAGGAGGACTATTCAAAGTTTGGGACAAAAGATTATTTAGGATCATAGATCAAGGGATGTTCAGCAGTACAGAAAGAAACAAAAATCAGCACTCTCATTCCAGCAGTCTGTTCACTTTTAAGTTTTTTCCTCTTGTGAGAAGTCAATCGGAAAAACAAATACATAAATCAGTTGCCTGTGAGTCTTAATCTACATAGTTGTTTTGTTATTTCCCCTGTTCAAAGGAGATTTATAGAAGGCTTTTGATGCACAACCATTGCCACCCTATAGATTTTTGAAAGTAGATGTAGATGGTAAATATTTATAGATTTATAGAGATTGGTGCTCAGCTGGATGTTACATTTCAGCTTGCAAAAACTTTGAATTATGTGATATTTTTGTATATTTGTACTTATAATTTTACATTTAATACTTTGTTGACCACTACAAATTTTTGTAGACACGTCAGCTTTTGAATCCGAGGCTATCATGTACTGATGAAGCCATCCTTTCATTGAAGACTGCCAAGGAGGGTCCCAGACAGGTTCTTTTAGTATCCTGTCGTAATCAGCCTCTCACTATAAGGGATGCAAAAACAGGTAAATGAAGTAGAATTTATCATAATTGTTTTATAATATGAGAATTCAATCTGTGTATATCGCATAGTACTTTTCCCATGACTGACTGAGAGAGAAATTTTGTATTTCTTCATTATTTTTTTTTTCCCCGTCTTGGCAGAGGGTAATGTGGTATCCTGATGGTAATAAACTATCGTATCTCATTTAATACAGATTAGGCATATTGCCTAAGGGGTACACAGAGACCTTGTGTAATAATGATGGCTGAGGAATATAATAAAAGAATATCTTATTTTAGTTAATGACAGAGCTGAATTTGGGAAAACTTCTGATTGTGTGTAGCAGAAAGTGAAGATTATCAATTATTGGTAATATAATGTAAATGGACAGATAAAAATATCTACTCACAAGCAGAGGCAGGGGAGTAGACACACAAAGGGATTTAACTTTCACAAGGTTTTGGAGCTGGTGGCTTGTTCTTCTGGTGGAAGAGTTGAAGGGGAAGGAAGAGGGGTGAAGGAAAAGGACTGAAGAGATTTAAGGAAAGGGGTACAGTTTAGAAGTCACCCAGAAACTCAGTTCAGGGGAGACTTACCAAGAGAGATGAGAAGGAAAGATCGATTGTCGGGGACTGCACCGGATGAGATTTGAAAACCTAAGAGATTAAAGGTGGAAGACAGGGTGATATGCAAGACAGAGATTACTGCTTAAACATTGTACACGGGTTAAAGTGAAAAGCTAAGTGCACTGTATGTGACAAAAGGCGGGAGGGAGGGGGCAGTGAGAAATAGACAGTTTAGACAGTGAAAGATGTAGGAAACTAAAACGGAGTGAAGAAAAGAGCAATTACTGTAAAGAAATGCTGAGACAGACGAAATTAACATAAATTAAGGCCAGGTGGGTGGTGAGAACCAATGGCATGTTGTTGTGCTAGTTCCCACCTGCGGAGTTCTGAGAAACTGGTGTCTGGGGGCAGAATCCAGATGGTGCTTGTCATGAAATAGGCACCGAGGTTATGCTTGTCGTGTTGTAGAGCATAGTCTGCAGCAGGATATACACCCTCTGCCTATGCCTATTTATCCTAATTGATAATTTGGTGGTGGTGATGCCAGTGTAAAAGGCCGAACAGTGTTTTACATAACAGCTGGTTTCACAGCTGGCTCTCCTTCTGATAGTATATGTTTTGCCAGTTAAGGGCTGGTACAGGTCGTGGTAGAAGGGTGCACAGGGCAAGTCCTGCAGTGGGGACGGCCACAGGGTAGGAGTCATAGCATAGGGAAATGGGTGCAGAAGGAGTGTAGGGTTTATCAGAATATATTGCGGAAATTGGGAGGGCAACGGAAAGCTACTTTTAGTTTGGTGGGCAAGAGCTCAGACAGAATGGATCTCACTTCAGGACACAATTTTTGGAAGTCAAAGCCTGACTGTAAATCTGTAAATATCTGCTTCCAATTAAATTTCACATGGTCCTATTCCGAATCCCATGTCACTTTCCTTGATGTTGATCTTGTCCTCACTGAAGGCCAGCTACACACTTCTGTCCACATTAAACCTACCAACAAACAGCAGTGCTTACATTTTGACAGTTGTCATCCTTTCCATGTCAAACGTTCCTTCCCATGCAGCCTTGTCATGTGAGGCAAACGTATTTGTTTGGATGCAGACACTTTACGGCAATACACCACCACTCTCACTTCAGCCTTCACTGGACATAATTATCACAACAGCATAGTTCAAAAGCAGATTTCCTGGGCCATCACATCCAATCCTGGTACTGCTGATCCATCCAAAAAACAACTTCAGAGCACACCACTTAAGTCACCCAGTATTATCCTGGTCTTGAATGTATCAATGAGCTACTTTGACAAGATCATGACTTCTTAAAATCATGCCCTGAAATGAGATCTATTCTGTGTCAGATTTTGCCCACCACACATAGAATGCTATCCGTTGTCTTCCGATCTCTGCAATATCCTTGTCAGACCCTGTGCTCCTTTTGCACCCATCTCCCTACCATATGGCTCCTACACCCGTGACTGTCCCCAGTGTAAGACTTGCCCTGTGCACCCTCCTACCACCACCTATTCCAGCCTGGTAACTGACAAAACATATACTATCAAGAGGCACCTGTGAAGCATCATGTCATATACCAGCTGTTAAGTAAATTTTGTTCAGCATTTTACATCGGGATGACTACCATCCAGTTATCAGTCAGGATGAATGGGCATAGGCAGAGGGTGTATACAAGCAACACACAATATCTCGTTGCAGAGCATGTTGTACAACATGATAGTCATGACTTCGGTGCCTGTTTCACCACACGCGCCATCTGGATTCTTACCCCAGACACCAGTTTCTGAGAATTCTGCAGGTGGGAACTAGCACTATAACATGTCCATGGTTCTTGCCACCCACCTGGCCTTAATTTACATTAATTCCATCTGTATCAGCATTTATTCACAGGCCGGCCAGTGTGGCCACGCGGTTAAAGGCGCTTCAGTCTGGAACCGCGCGACCGCTATGGTCGCAGGTTTGAATCCTGCCTCGGGCATGGATGTGTGTGATGTCCTTAGGTTAGTTAGGTTTAAGTAGTTCTAAGTTCTAGGGGACTGATGACCTCAGATGTTAAGTCCCATAGTGCTCAGAGCCATTTATTCACATTAACTACTCATTTCTTCACTCCTTTTTAGCTTTCTACATCTTTTGTTTCCTGACTTCTCTATTTTTCACCGTCACCCTCTCACCTCTGTCTTTAGCTTTCACTCTTATTAACTCATACAAGATGTTTTAGTAGTAATCTCTGTCTTGCATATTATCCTGTCTTCCACCTTCAAGCTCTCGGGTTTTTCAAATCTCTGTTCTCCATGGAAGGACTACTGTCTGTGCTTGTGAGGACCTAGGCCTGTAATTTGTGTATCAGAATTTGGAAGATTTCTGTTGCAAGAGTGGCATTCGGCATCTTACAACCCCTCCATTTCACCGTCAGTGGACGTGGAATATCAACAGTTTATTAGTTTATTAGTTAGTGTGTTGGGGGAGTAGGAAATTGTACTGGATGTGGAATATCAACAGATAGAAATCAACTGTCATTCATAAAAAAAAGTCTGGGCCAATAAAGAAGAAACAGAGAAAGGAAATGATCATGAAAAAACTAAGTGTTTAAAAAAGTGAGAAGGAAAAGAATTTTAGATTAGCTTTCAGCTCTTTCTCCCACACGTTTATTTTCATCTACCGAATATCAATATTCCAGTTTTTAGAAGTGAAATTACAGTGACCAGTCCAATACTTTGCACCATTGACTGCTACAAATGGCATATTCTTTGTTCCAATCATTGTGGTTCCACATCCATCCATTTCATTCACCTTCATTTAGCTCTTTTGTTATCAACTGTCAAAGCCATGGTCACTAATGCATATTAGTCTTTTCTTTGCTGCCACTAGAACATCCTGGGACAGCACTACAGTATTCATACATTGTCCACAGTACTCACAGGTGAGTCAGAGACTGACTGAAGTTTTTCTTCAGGAATGATCACCATCATTTTTCTTTTCTTTCATGTAATTTTTTTAATCCCTCACTTGAAACTTCAGGGCTTTTTGAGGCTTTCAGTCTCATATTTTATCTGTTGGTGTCAATCATATCTGAAACATGACCTCTGAAGGTTCATTTGTGCAATTTATCAAACTTCCGTGTGTGATTTTGAATAATTAATTAATGGAATTTAAATGTGTTTTGTTTTATTGTGTTCTACAGTTTTTATTAATTGTAGAAATAACTTCATGTAACACCGTACTCTGCATGACTTCTTTTCCCCCTCGTATTGACCAATAAGGAACACATAATAACTTCAGTTCTGCTTCTTTCCTCATTGTTTTTTTGTTTTTCTAGAACTCTTTCATTTCTCCCCATGTTCTTTTTCTTTCTTCTGTCCATGTTGTTCCTGATTTCTTATTTCTTCTAAATTTAATATTTTATTTTTCAAAAGATTCCTCTGTGCCATTTCCTATTCTTTGATGTTATTTCTTTCTAGATCTTTCCTTGTTTCTCTAATCCATGCTGTTCTCGATTTCTTCTTCCAGAAATACAGGAATATTTGTTTTTGAGCCTATTCTCATTCATTCGGTAGAGGTGTCCAAAAAAAGATTAATCTTTTACTTCTGGTATTTTCTCTATAGTTCTGTAGATCTCCTCATTACCTCTCATTTTACAGCCATCTGTAGTTTGCATTGCACCCATCATTGGTCTAACTATCCATCTTTCAAGTGCCTCTATTCTATGCAGCTTATAGTTCATTGTTAGACATTCACATCCATATAAACATTGTGGTTGTATATCTACAGTAAAGTGTTTTAGTTTAGTTTTTCTAGATATGCATTAATTGTTCTAAATATTCTTTGTAAACCATATGCTCTTTCCATTTTGTTAAGCCTTACATTTACTGCAGATTTTTCTTGTCCATTCTGTTGTATAGTTTATCCAAGATATTTGAATTTACTTACTCACTATTTTATGTATTTGTGTTTCCATAAATTTTAGTATATTTTTTATGTTTGTCATGAATTTTGTTTTTTCAGCTGAAATTTTGAGACCAGTTCTATTTGCTTTTTCTTTGAGAAGATTTATTTGAATAACTGCATCTGTCAGATTTTCTAAAAGTATTGTAAAATCTTCTTCAAGAGCCAGGCAGTTTACCTTAATTCCATTTATTTCCATCCTAGAATTGTTGTTTCAATTTTGTGATCCTTGAGCTCCAAATTCCAGATCCTTACAATGTTTTCTAGAACACTGTTAAACAGCAAAGTTGATGAACTCTCCCCTTGTCTAACACCAGTTTTTATTTTGAATGGCTGGGATAATTCTCCCATAAATTTAACTCCAGAAATTGACTTTGTTAGTGTTTCATTAATAATGTTTGCTAATTTTGCTGTAACACTAAATTTTTTAATGATTTTTTCTATTGTCTCTCTGTCAACTTAATCAAATGGTTTTTGAAATCAATAAATGATTCTGTTATAGGTTTCTGGTTAGCATTCTGTAGTGAATTATCGATTTTAGGTTTAAAGTCTGTTCTGTGCAGATTTTCCCTTTTGAAAACCTCCTTGATATTCTCGCAATTGTTTGTCTAAAGTTGCTACGATTCTTTGCAGGAGAATTTCCGATAATAATGTCACATAGAAGAATGTGTAATTATATGAATGACCATCACTTAACTTCACTTAACGAAGGTTTATTCAGCACTTGCACATACAAGAGTGCGGAGCGAACTGCCTCTGGTCAGAACACATACAGTATATATACAGCTACAGAACATTCCAGTACAATGATTCTTGACATTTGTGGATACTTCTAGAATGTACTCGAACCGAATATAGAAATTAAAATTGTACAGTCCAGGTGAATTTTGAACTCATGGCACTCCATGCAACAGTTTAGTATCATAACCACTACACCATGGTGCCACTCAGCTTCTTCTGCGACATTGCTCCCTCCTTACGAGAACAGCGTCTCGGTGTTACATCCTCCTAGTCCGATAACAAGTCATCGGTCCTGCATACTCTGACTCCCGATAACTGATGCTCGCCCTGGCGGTGATCTTCTTAGAACTTTTTTTGCTGCTACGCTCTTTGTCACCTTTCTGCTTGTTGCCTGCCGCTGGAGCTTCGAGTTTACCCTGGCAGGATCCTTGTAGGGCTTCATTCGAAGGACATGGACCATATCTCTGATCTTTCGTCGTTGGGGTCGAAATCTTCAACTTCATAAGTAACATCAGACAACTGTCTTACAACCTTATAAGATCCAAAGTAGCGCCTGACGAGCTTCTCAGAGACACCAACCTTCCAAACAGGAGTGAAGATCCAGACGAGGTCACCAGGTTGGTAGACAACAGGGCGGTGGCTCATGTCATACCTTCAGCGATCATTTTCTTGAGCCTGCAGCGTGTGGAGTCAAACTGCTGAGGTTCCTCAGCTCTGGTTAACACTTGGCCAGTGTAGTCATCGTCCACATCATCAGGATGTAATGGAAACACAGTGTCCATCGTCGTAGTCACCTCACACCCATGCACCAGGAAAAGTGGCATAAATCCTGTGCTGTCTTGTTTGGCGGTGTTGCAGGCAAATTTCACGAAAGGTAGCATCTCATCCCAGTTGCTCTGCTTAACATTGACGAACATTGATAGCATGTCGGCCAAGGTGTTATTAAGGCGTTCAGTAAGCCCATTAGTTCGCGGATGGTAGGCAGTCGTCATGTGATGAGTGATGTTGCACCGACAGTTTATCTCTGTCACAAGATTCGATTGAAAAAGTTTCCCTTGATCTGTAATTAATGACCTTGGGGCACCGTGTTTTAATACAATGTCTTTCATGATGAATTTGACTACCTTGGATGCTTCAGGTTTTTTCATGGCTTTTATAATGGCGTAGCGTGTCAAATAATCAGTGCAAACAATAATCCATCTATTGCCACTGGCAGATATTGGAAATCATCCGAGGAGGTCAATCCCAACACGCTGGAAAGACATATCGGCTGGTGGAATTGGTATGAGTCAGCCAGGTGGTTTCTGAGGAACTGCCTTTCTCCCCTGGCACTCTCTACAATGTGATACATAGTGATGGACACTCCTAAATAAACCTGGCCAGAAAAATCTCCTGTGTATTCTATCGTAGGTCTTAATAAATCCTAAATGTCCTGCATCAGGTGTGTCGTGGAATTTCTGTAGAATATCTAAGCGCGTGTGCTTAGGAATCACTGGTAGCCACTTCTTTCCTTACGGATGAAAGTTTTTCTTGCAAAGTAATCCATTAAGTACCTTAAATTGTCCTTTCACATCCTCTTACCCATTTAAGGCAAGCATAATTTGAGATATCTTGGCGTCCTTCTCCTGCTCAGCAGAGAGATCCTGGAGTGTAGCGAGACAGTCACTATCTTCATCAAAGCCTGGGTGGTCTTGCACAGGGCTTTTTGAGAGACAGTCGGCATCTTAGTGTTTTCTTCCAGTTTTGTACACTGTGGCAATGTCGTACTCTTGAAGACATAGTCGTCCTGTTGGATCTTTAAAACCTGTCAGCCAACAAGGTGATTGATGGTCTGTAACAACTGTGAATGGCCTTTCATAGAGATAATGTCAAAGTTAGCACATGGCCAGATCACAGCAAGACATTCTCTTTCTGGAGTTGAGTAGTTTCTCTCGGCTTTTGTAAGTGTTCTAGAGGCATAGACTATAACCTTCTCTTTTCCATTCGAAATTTGCACCAGAACAGTACTGATCCCATGCCCACTGGCATCTGTGTGTAGTTCTGTAGGTGATCTCTCATCATACAGACCAAGTACAGGGTCAGCTGTCAGAGCTTTATACAGCACATCGAAAAATCTTGTTGAGCACCACCCCAGATAAATTTAGCATCAGCTTTTAACAACTCTTTGAGTGGCCTAGCTTTGATACAAAAGTCTTTGATAAAACAACGGTAATAAGAACATAATCTGAGGAAGCTTCTCACATCTCTAATACTTTTAGGAATAGGAAATTCCGTTACAGATCTCACCTTTTCTGTGTCTGGCCGCACACCTTCGTTTGACACAAGGTGTCCAAGTATTTTGATTTCTTTTGGTCCAAAGAGACACTTTCTTTGATTAAGTTTCAGTCCGCCTTGTTGGTGACATTTAAGAACGACCCTCAGTCTTTTTATATGTTTATCAAATGTCTGTGATAACACTATAATGTCATCTAAATAACAAAGACACATCGTCCACTTCAGGTGATGTAGAAGATTATCCATCATCCGTTCAAAAGTTGCTGGTGGTGCATTACACAAATCAAACGGCATTACCTTAAACTCATACAGGCCCACAGGGGTGATGAATGCAGATTTCTCACGATCAGCCTCATCTACTTCGATTTGCCAGTATCCCGAGTACATGTCCATGGTTGAGAAAAACTTAGCCCCCCTTCAGACAATGCAGTCTATTGTCAATTCGTGGAAGAGGGTAAATGTCCTTTTTAGCTATCTTATTAAGCTTCCTGTAATCAACACAAAAGCACCAACTGCGTTCCTTCTTCCTGACGAGGACCACTGGTGACGACGATGGGCTCTGTGAAAGCCGAATGATGTCATTCTTCATCATTTTCTCTACCTCATCGTGAATTATTCGACGTTCCATTGCTGACACATGGTATGCTCTCTGGCTTATTGGTTGATGGTCTCCAGTGTTAATTCAGTGCATCACTGTCGATTTGTCTAATTTGCTCTTCACCTGTGGATTGAAGCATTCTGAGAACTCTTGAAGAATGGCAAGTAGCTTCTTCTGTCGTTCCTTAGTGAGATCTGGTGATAGTCAAGCTAGAAGATCTTGTCTCATAGTGATAGTGGCAATTTCGCCCACAGACTCGGCATGGGAGGTTTCTATGACGCTCAGATGTTCTTCAATTAATAGCTCAGTGTTTGCTACGCACATGCGTCTTGGAACGATCTGCGGTTCTTGGCGACAGTTAACTATCCGCAATTAACTGAATCCATTCTTAAAATGAGACGACAGAGGCTGGGCTGACCAAGTTATTCTTCAGTGGTATGCTTATCTTTCATTCCACTACAAGATCCATGGGTTGATGTATGGCATGACCTTTCTAGCGTTGTTTGCAGGAATGATCATTTCATCCTGCACACAGTCTCCACACAATCGGATGCGCATCTTCCTATCCACAGTATCTTGTCTTGTCTAGCATAATATTCGAGTGACCACAATCTATAATAGACTGAGAAGCTTACAAAAAGTCCCATCTAAGAATGACGTCATTACTACACTCTTGTAAGATGATGAATTCTAAGGGCCACTTATACCCACGCGAATGGTACATCTTCCTGTAGGTTTTACATATTTCCCATTAGCCACCTGCAGCAGAGAGGTTTTTTTTTTTTTCTTCTTCCAACGATTACAGTTTTCTGTAATTGGTAACGGTACTTCTCTGAAATGACTGAATATGTTGCTCCAGAGTCTACAAGAGCTTGGGCTGGTCGGCCATCCATTAGGATATCGACGTACTTTCCTATCATTTTTGTAGTGATTGACGGCGGAGGATTTTTCGCTTTGGCGGCCTCACCTCCAAGAAAGGTCGCACCCTTTCATTTTCCAGGTTGCAGCGGTTAGGTGATCGGCTGGAACTTCTAAACAGCGATGGAGACCTTTATTGGTGTGTTGGGGAGCATCCTCTCCAGCGGCTAGCTTGCGGCGATGGTGACCTACGTCGTCCTGCACCCACATCTTCTTGTTCATCTTCGTCGTCCCAGAGTTGGTGTCTGCTAAGATCGGTCTGCTGTCTTCTAGTGCAGGCGTCATCATTTATCCGCCACCTTTCTTGACAATAGCGCACCACATGTCGCGGTCGTCCACAGTGGAAACATACTGATTGGTTCTCCAGACGTCAGTCTTCCTTGGTTCCCAGACATGTTCCTCATGTGGTATGGTAGGAACGTAAATCCACCTGGATCTCAACTTTTTCACTGTTTTAAATGGAAATGAAGGCCGACAGATTGGGTTCAATGTCTGTTCCAAGTCCTCCCTTGTGACCTCTTGGAGTGTCTCGGTTTTTTGCTCACTGTGCAATCTAAGTGCCTTCTGAACTTCGTCTCTCACTATCTGGTGAAGAACACTTGTGAAATCAATTGCTTCCTGCATCACAGACATAGATATGACGTTTGGAAGCCATTCAAACTTCTTGTGTGTAATTCTTTTTTAATGCATTGTCTTGATATACTGGCACCATTTTATGAAGTCGTCTGCTGTCGAAACCTCCTTCAGGAGTAGGGCTTGATACAAGTTCTCGGCAACACCCTTCATGAGATGTGCAACCTTATCTTCCTCCTTCATTCTAGGATCCACACAGCTCCAAGACGTCTTGAATGTAGGATGCTGTAGTTTCTCCTGGACGCTGATCCCTGCACTTTAATTTATCTTCAGCCTTGCACTTCTATCGTCGTGTGTTGCCGAAATACTTGTGAAGTTCCGCATGGAATACTTCCCAGCTTGTGAACTTCTCCTCATTGTCCTCATACCATTGCTTGGCAGTGCCCTCCAAGTAGAAAAATATGTTAGCCAAACACAGGGTGTCATCCCATTTGTTAAATTTGGCTATACCCTCATATACCTTCTGCCACTCGTTTGGATCTTGGCCATTGTCACCAGAGAACCCAGAAGGATGTCTCATGTGGTGGCACACAGTTGCTGTCATCGTAACGTTGTCTTCTTCTTCTGTCTCTGGTAGATTGCAATCTGTTGAATATGGCTCGAACTCAGGTTTCTTGCCATGTAAATGGCGGCTCTGTCGTGACCTGATGGGAGCAACTCTGTCGTCGATAATGTGCGCAATCACAAGTTCCAATACCGAGCGTCTCCACCAGAATAATGTCACATAGAAGAAGGTGTAATTAGGTGAATGACGAACACTAACTTCACTTTATTCAGCACTTGCACATACAAGAGTGCATAGTGAACTGCCTTGTGCCAGAACACATACAGTATATATACAGCTACAGAACATTCCAGTGCAGTGGTTCTTGAAATTTGTAGATACTTCTAGAATGTACTCAAACCGAATATAGAAATTAAAATTGTATAGTCCAGGGGAGTTTTGAACTCACGACTTTCCATGCAACAGTTTAGTATCATAACCACTAAACCACAGTGCTACTCAGCTTCTTCTGCGACAATATTTTGTATGTCACTGGCAGATGTGATGCTCCTCTGTAATTGTTGACTTTTGTTTGTCTCCCTTTTTACGTAGTGGGTTGATGTTTGTTTTCTTTGTTGTTGCATTATTTTTAAGTATTATATTTTCGACATTGTGTTTTTTGATGTAACTCTTGCTGTCAGCAAAAATTTGTGTTGGATAATTCCCTTTGACTGAAACCAGCACCACAATAAATAATAAATTAAGCAACAACTTAAGGTTTCATTTCTACACATAAATTTGAGAACTTAGAGAGATTTCATTGCTTTTCTAAAAAAATTTAGCAGTTAGATAAGTTTAAATATTGACTTCTGTTTTATGCAGATAAGTCTACCAGATGGTGTTCAAAATCCCTTATGTATGACAGACAAACTCCTCCAAACAGTGAAATATCAATGGAGGAATACCAACAATGTGGGAAAAGATAGTTTGGCTACTTACCGTAAAGAAGACACATTAAGCTGCATACAGGCACATTAAAAGACACTTATAGAGTCTGACTTTAGCTGTTGGAGATGGTGGTCATATGTGCATGAGGTATCTTGTTTGTGTGTATGAATGTTGGGTTGTTTCTCTGTTTCTCTTTTGCTGATAAATGCTGTGGCAGAAAGCTTTGTGTGAATGCCTTTGAGTTGTGTCTGTCACCAACTTAACGTGTCTTCTTTACAGTAAGTCGCAGTCTATCTTTTCCCACATTGCAGACAAACTTGTCCCTTCTATTGAAATATTTTACACACTACAGCATAAGTGATATGTGTCAATTTTATTTCAGGTCTCTTAATGAGAACGGTGAGTCTCAGTATGAGTGGATCAGTGTACTGTACACTTCTAGACTCATCCCTTATTTACTGTGGCACGAGTAATGGAAAAATATGTGTATACGAGTTCACGGTATGTCTACAGTTTGTTTATTGAATTTGTAGTATTGCATTCTGTGTAATTTGCATATCCATGGACTGTCTACATTATGTTTTTCTCATAGCAAATTAGTGCTGTCCATTTATTGTGAACATGATGCATATATTATTGTAACTTGCTGACAGAGTAAAACTGTGAGGATGGATCGTGAGTCATGCTTGGGTAGCTCAGTCGGTAGAGCACTTGCCTGCAAAAGGCAAAGGTCCTGAGTTCGAGTCTCGGTCTTGCGTGCAGTTTTAATCTGCCGGGTAGTTTCATATCAGTGTGTACTCTGCTGCAGAATGAAAATTTTATTCTGGAAACATTTATTATTGTTTGCTAGTGCTGCATATTTGCCTCTGTTTTCTGCTCCACATTCTTCAAGTAGCTCTTGGCTTTACTAATGTGTTCATGTTATTTTGTTTGTTTCTCATACAGCATGATTCTTAAGAGGTTTTCAAATTAACTGACTGTGCTGGATCCGTATCTCTACACTGTTACCCCATATTGTAACATTTAGTTTGTCATGATAATCTATCACATATAGGATGTAAATGATAACTGACTACATCACGTGATAGTGCATAGTGGAAGTTGAAATGAACAATTTGATATAAAACTTGTGGTTTATCGAGGTGAGAAACAACCTCAAATTGCCCTACAAAGCCACTGAAGCTAGAATGCACGTGCGCAGTGATAGATTTTTGATATCCTCTTAGTCTCTTATGCCACTGGCGTTGGCCAGCATTAATAAGTTAACATTTCCTGTGAGGATAATGAAATGAAAAAAACTTTTGAACATGCTATTCAAAAACTAATTACATTTCCAGTTTGATCAAAACTTAACTCTTAGAAACACACTCATCTTGTCATGAAAAGGCCAAAGAAACAAAATGATGAAATTGTTTAAAATTTTACACCTTTAAAGTTCACAAAATTGTAAAGTAACATTTACACAAAAGTCAGTTTTACAATTTGTGAATGCATGCCTTAGCTGGCTTAATTGACCACCAATATCATATATCAGATTGTTCTTTTGATTTGCCTTACACTACTGCGGTAGGTTATGAACAGTTACCACTTATGCCTTGTATGTACTGCATAAGTTGTGACCCATCTAAGTAACTGCTGGAGATCACTGAATTACATTTTGGTCAGGATTAAGAACTCATTATAGATCCTGATATCCAATTCAGGCATTTACATCTTGCAATTGTTGGTAACCTAAAAAATAATTAAAACGGAATAAGAAGTAAATGGAAATCATTCAAGTACACCAAGATGCTCACTTTCTGAGGTGAGATAAAAGACCTCCATAAAGGATTGTGGAAACTGATCGATGTCACCAAATCTCACATTATTCTGGGACTGTAATGCAAGTAGGCTGAATGATAGAGGTCATATATTAGTAAAATCTTTTGAGAACAACAAGATTATGTCCTAAAGAGATTTCTCCAGAAGAAGCAAATAAAAAAATAAACTTTGCAGGGACTAAATGCACCTAAAAATGAAATTCTTGTAGGAAAGCTCTGAAATGAGAGCCATCCTACAGAAGATCTTCCCACCTCTCCTACAGGGGTGTTCTGTTGCCCACTCAACCTGCACAACACCCTAGTCCATCCCTACACCACTCTCACTCCCAATCCCTTGCCACAGGGATCACGTCTCTGTGGAAGACCCAGGTGCAAGACCTGACCAATCCAACCACCCAGCACTTCCTCCTCCAGTCCTGTCACAGGCTTATCCTACCTCATCAGAGGCAGGGGGACACATGTGAAAGCAGCTGTGTCAAATACCAACTATGCTGCAGTCATTGCACAACTTTTCATATCAAATGGCTCTGAGAACTATGGGACTTAACGTGTCATATCAGTATGGCAAAAAACCAGTTGTCCATTAGAATGAATGGCCACCACCAAACTGTCGCCAAGAACAGAGTTGACCACACGGAGGGGCAACGTGCAGCTGAGCTCAGTGTGCTCAATTTCAATGGCTACCACAAACATAGCCATCTGGATGCTTCCCTCCACCACCAGCTCCTCTGAACTATGGAGGTGGAAATTATCCTTACAAAACATCCTTTGCTTCTGTAACCCTGGAGTTCTCAGTCTCAGGTAACCCAGTGTCCACTCAACTGTTTCCCCTTTATCTGTCCTATCATCCCCTCCCATTTCATGCTTCCACGTCACCATCACCAGGAACTGCTGCCAACTGGCTCTGACACGCGTGCATCACAGGGCTCAGCTGTTCACTTGCCACCCTCCCACCTGCTTTCCCAGCTAGCAATCCGGCAGCCTCCCTCCAAGCCACTAACTACTCACCTCAACTCCTCTTCCTACCACCCATCTCTCCCTTCCTATACCTGCCCCACCCCTGTCCACCTGCTGAAGAGGAATCCTGGCATTGTGCATCTAGCCAGCACAGGTGTGCTCACGTGCATGTGTGCAAGTGACCAGGTGGCAAAAGGGGTACAGGTATGAATAAATGAGGATGTAAAAGTTCTAAATCGGTTCAAAGTGTAAAATTATCATAGGGTAGTAAGAAGCAGTGTTCAAACAACTGACTGGATACATACACGAAAGAGAAGGTCATTCTGTCTTGGGGTTATGCACAATCCATTTACTGGACATTCTTTATGATTTGACATAAAAGACCTGTGTGCCTGCTAAAGCACATGGACCATTCTTTTGTCTAACATGAGTTCCCATGAACCTGCTTTCCAACATATCTTCTTACCCTGTCATCCTACAGCTGTTGGACTTGAATCTCCATTAGCCACCCCCACACCCCATTGTGATATGGTTATCAATATTGATTTCTTAGTTATGAATTTATTTTCAGTTTTCTGTTTCTCTCCTTTACCCTTTCCTTTTGTTTCTTGATAGCATTGTTATTTCTGCTTTTCATTTTGTCTTCTGCTTTTGTACTTTCTTCACTTCTTACACTATCCCTTCTGTCACCTTTGATCCGAAATTAGCATGATGCTTACTATATATATAATTGATGTTGTGTCTAGAAACTTTGACCTCTTTTTTATAATAACTAAACAACCACTATCTGGATCACAGCTCCTTTATTACTGAGTTCCGGTTTCAGTCTGTACTGCCACTGACAAAGTGTACTTTATAGTGCCAGACCTGAATTGATATGCAGTGCAGATTAAAACTGTAGTCAGTAATAAAAGAAGTTGTGATTCAGACAGTGTTGGTTTATGTACAATGTTTACCAATTTACTGTATTTTGTCTCCTAATCTCTCCAACACTTTTTCATTCATCTGTGCCTCCCTCCTGCTACGCAGTAGGTATGCACTTCTTAACCTTTGGTTTTATGACCTGTCATCCCTAACAACCTTTCATGAGGAACAGATGAATAGTCTGGAAAGTTAGGAATATTGTTTTCTTTCTGTAGAGTGTGGGGTGTGTTCTGCTGGGGGTCAGTAAGTCAAGGCGAGCCAGAAGCCAGTCGAAGAAAGTGCATTCACTTTATTACCCCAGTAGTTGGTTTAAAAGCTAAAGCTGACATCTGGCAGCAATACAAGGTGGGCCTCGACCAGTTGACCCAGCGGCGAAGCGTTGTTGTCGGTCACTGGCAAGTACAACACTCAGCTTTGCTCAGGCACGATGTTACCTCATGTAGTCGACATCCCTGGCTGGTGGCCGAGCTACATTAGGGCTGACGCAGCATGCTGACACGGCTTGCTAAGTATGAGCCACCTGGTTAGCGGTGATCTACTGACAGGTGGCCCAGTTGCTCAGAGGCCCAGAAGGCTTCAGTTCAACCTTTGGTCCATCGGGCTGCTGGCAGTGGTCCTGTCGAGAGGATGAAGTAGAACGACCTCACAATGGAAGCTGACACTGATGGATACAGACTCGATGACTTGCTGGTTCAATCGACGACCTGCCAGGCCAAACAGCCACTATTTATAAGCACCAAAGCAGGTTTTTGTGGTATCGATGCTGCAGATGTTATGTATACTGTGTGCCAAAGTGTCCATAGTTTCAGTAATTAGCCAGGCAATGACTGTCAGGCAGGTGGCATTGCCCAGTGGCTGCTGTGGCACAGTGATGTGCCACTGTATTGCTGCAAGTGGCTTTCTTTATGGCATCGAGCCCTCTCGCTTAGGCCTGCACCATTGCAGCCCTCCCCACGTCGAAGAATTTGTGCCTCCACATTCTCTTTGGTGCTATACCTGGAACTAATTGATTCTTTATAGTTCATTTTGGACCCATCCTGTTAGTCTTTGGCTCACAACATCCTTAAGAATTCTTTTGTAATACATCAGTAGCTGAAATAGATAACCAGATACATTTAAAATATTTTCACATTGTATAAGGTTTCAGTCTCTAGCTGTCCCTTAAAACCAGCACTAGACCTTCTAACAGTTACTGGGTTAGCTGACACGTGTTATCACTTTTTTACTTTTGTTCATATTATACATGCTTAAGTCCACTTCTATGTATTTTCCCTACTGCTTCCCGCTACATTCTCTGTGCTGTCTCACTGAGGAGTGTGCAACACTCTTACAGTATATGTCTACTTGTCCCTGCGGGGTGTCTGTCAAACTGTCTTGTCGGAGTAGGGGTTTATGGGAATCCGGGAGGTATCCTACATTGGTACACTCTCTATCAAAACCATGTACCCACTCTTTTCCAGTAATATTGTCCTAGCTCAACAATGTTCCACTCATCCTCACCAACCTGATTATCCCATGCCCAAGGTGGAAACATGATAGTGGTAGCCTGTGATGCCTTATTACTACAGCTTGAAACAAGCACACAAGTTTGCAAAGAAGAACTCAACATGAACTGTTACAGAAAGAAACCCACATTAAAGTCAGTACAGTTGCATTTCTGATCATAATATCTGTAATACAGAATTTTGTGACTTATCAGCAACCATTAAAAAAGTAGATACAGCTTGTGAAATCCTGGGTATATCGCCTGCTAGTAGAATTAGAAAACTAAGTCAAGATAAAAGGCCAAGTGCCTTGAATACAAAAATTGAGAAAGTGGCAGCTACAGTCAAAAAGAATTTGGAAGTTTCATTTCAAAATCCAATTTATACCAAAACAGATGGAAGCTCTAAAACTTCACCAACCGAATATGATGATTTGATAGAAAAACTAAATGCAGTACTTAAAAAAAAAGAGGATAAAATTAAGATTATCAGTTTACTGCCGAATCCTTGGAGTCGAACAAAATTTAGTGATGAATTAAATGTGTCAGAACGTCTTGTTAAGTTAACAAGGCAATTAGTAAAAGAACAGCGAATTTTACCAGCATCACAAAAGAAAAGTAGATGAAAACACAATCAGTAAAATTATTAAGTATTATGACGATGACAATAACAGCCGTTTGATGTCTGACTAAAAAGACTGTGTTTCTGTGAAAGAAATGGTTCTAAGATTCAAAGACAAAAGAGGTTAATGTTGCGTAATTTAAATGAACTATTCACTGAATTTAAAAAAGAAAATCCTGACATTAAAATTGGAAGATCAATGTTTTGCGAGTTGAGACCAAGATGGTGTATTGTTGCAACAGCATCTGGCTCCCATAATGTTTGTATTTGTTTGTATCATCAGAACGTAAAGTTGATGATAGATAGGGCCAATCTTAGAGTTGACTATAAAGACCTTTTGGAAGTTATGGTATGCAATATTGACAGTTATGATTGTATGATCAAGAGAAAATGTGAAGATTGTCCAGGCAAACAAGCCTTAACTTGACATGTTTGAATAATCTGAAGAAGACGATTTGATGCTTGACAATATAAAATGCAAACAATGAGTGACACAAGACAGAACTGAACTGGTGACAGTCATAAAATCACGAGAAGAGTTTTTTGAAGTGTTGGTGGCTAACCTTGAAAATCTGAAAATGCATCATTTTATTGGAAAAGCTCAAAGTAAATTTTTGAAAGACAAAAAGCAAACCTTGGCAGCTGATGAATGCTTAGTTCTACCTGACTTTTCGGAAAATTATTCTTTTGTTGTTCTAGATGAAGTACAAGGGCACCACTGGGTAAACAAACAGGCCACAGTTCATCCATTTGTATTCTATTATAAAGATGAAGCAGGGTGTATACGACCTGGGAGATCTGGGAAAATCCCGTGAATTTTTTCATCTGGGAAAAACCCGTGAATTTTTCCATCTGGGAAAAACCCAGTAATTTTTTCATCTGGGAGAAAACCGGGAAAAACCTGGGAATTTTATAGAATTTCTGGGATTGTTCATTGTTTTAATTTTCTGTTAAATTTTTCTAATTTTGACTGGTAAGAACCGATACTCTGATGAAGGATATTACTGTATCCCGCTACTGCAGAATAATACTTCAACAATAAAACATAAACGAGACAAAAAAAAGGAAAATGACTTTAATTGCAATGGAAATTCGCTATATACAATGACACACAGTGCTCTTGCTAGCATCTGCCAAGTGCAAAATGTGCCAAAGGCATTAGGAAGACTATGCAACGCTTCATAACAACAAATTGCCTCCGATGAGTGTGAAGTCACAATTGTTTACATTAGATTCGTTTTAGCAGTTATGAGCGGGCTCATGCGCATGTGCATTTGAGTCGTGTTTGAGTAGTAGATTCTCCCGCTTCTGGCTACAGGAATGTGGCTGTTGGCTGTGCAAGCAGTCTCAGCAAGCAGCTAGATGCTACCAAGAAAAGGGGGAGCCAAATTCATATTCTTCAGGAAATAAAACTTGTTTCACAAAGCGCCTAGCACACACTTTAAGTTGATTTCTGAATGAATCATAAATTGATTTTTGAATGCATGCATAGTGTATGTGATGTCTCTGTCAGGAGAATCTTCGTCGCATCTAGAAATAAACTTTCCACAGACAAAAGGGGCGGGGCTTTACGAGCTGAGCGGAGTAAAGCCGAACAGATGAATGCCAATCGCTGTCTGATTATGTGGTTGATTGTGCTTGCAAATGATCAGCCTTGTTATGATTACTAGCAAAATCCATAGATTCAGACGACCAGAATGGAAATGAACGATTAACAGGAATACAGGTTAGAAAGATTACGTGTTATCTTCTCGGTGTATCCAAGAAAATGAAATTTTCACAGAAATTTTTTGGTCAGATGGCTACACTAGTAAGGACCAGTTGTACAGTCCCTGGCTAGCAGCCGCTTAAGTTATATTCTGGAAGTAACGCAGAAAACGTGTTGTACGAACATGTAACAATGCCTAACTGGAGAATAATCCCGGGATAACTAAACCTGTGATTCTGGCAAGGTTAGTGAAATTAACTGGTGAACAAATTTTGACAATGGCAGAAATAGCTACAGAATTGGTGATGACAAGATTGTTTTGTAGATCGAGGAAGGAGAAGAAATGGGGACATCACACAAATTATGGAAGATTAAGACGATTCCAAATGTATATTAAAATTTTGTAATATTACTTTTCGATCTCATGCTTGAGAATCTGGTACATATGAATGAAATGTGAAACTACGAGTATTTCCTAATATAATGCTTTTTGCTTGTAGTAGGCCTCATAGGCATTTGATATTGGTACTTCGTGAATTATATTCTGTCGTGTTATAACAATGACCCTTTGTGCCAAAACAGTCTCATTTATTTGGTGTGTGTTACAAAATTGCCGCAATATTAGAAAGGCATATTTTGTTTTATGTAGCAGACAGTGACAAAATAGACGTAATCAGATCGAGAAACAACACCAGTCTATTATTTGTATTAACAGTTTTTTCAGTATTAGATAACGACATTTTGATTTTTCATGTAGCAAAACGTTTGACAAACTTTGATGAGGTTGGGGGTTGGGTTGGGTTGCTTGGGGGAGGAGACCAGACAGCGAAGTCTCATCGGATTAGGGAAGGACAGGGCAGGAAGTTGGCCGTGCCCTTTCAAAGGAACCATCCCCGGCATTTGCCTGAAGCGATTTAGGGAAATCACGGAAAACCTAAATCAGGATGGCCGGACGCTGGATTT
Organism: Schistocerca americana; assembly: GCF_021461395.2. Taxonomy (NCBI): domain Eukaryota; kingdom Metazoa; phylum Arthropoda; class Insecta; order Orthoptera; family Acrididae; genus Schistocerca; species Schistocerca americana. The sequence continues at coordinate 209,596,296 of NC_060119.1, forward strand.
GATGAGGTAATAGATTCTTTCACCAACTGTGACATAATCGTCATAGATTCTTCCGCAGAAAGGAAAGCACGCCGTGTAAAGCTGTAGCAAGATTAGAGAGAAAAAAATGCTAGGAGGTTTCTTGTTTGTCTCTTGTCTTTATTCGTTTTGTGTATCCTGTATTTAAATTTATGTCTCACAAAACAGCAAGTTATTAGCTGATAGGCAATAAAGAGTGCAAATTTTCTGAAGAGTTCTTGTTCTCCCGATTACAAATAGTCCCGCTATTAATAGCAAAATTTTTTTTTAAGAGGGGCAGGCTGTCCAACCGGCCAACTAGGAGCAGGAGAGGCATCACAGGACATTTCAATTTCCACTGTTTCAATTCCACAGAGCAAAATACAGTGACGTGCGATAGAAGAATGCCATACGAAGAGGCGGGCACTGCACTTCGGCACACTTAAGACCAAATAACATGTCTTACATTTCCTCGAACATATATGTTTTAGGTTTCAGACTTTTCAGAAAGATGTGGGCTACAAGATGAACATATTATTTAGTATTGACCCAGTTAGAAGACATCGTAGATCTGGGGCTGATGCGCAGAGAGGTCTGCATTATAGTGGGTAGTCTCCGTGTGACCTGTGTTTACATTTAGTGATTTTGCTGTTTCCTCTTTGTTTACTCTCACATCAAATGATAACAAAATGGATATCTGTGGCCAGGAGCTATCAAGTGAATTAAAATACATTCACATAATTACGGATGTCTAAAATATGTTATTAGTTTCAGATTTTATTTTATTTCCACATTTCTGACAGTCAAGCATTAATTACCTTGCAGAAGACTGAAGTTATTTCTGTCTGTTTGCTAAAGAAATTTGATTTTTATTAACTTTTTCCGCAGAGGCAGTCAGTGTATTTGAAACGAAATGTTTAACTCCACAGTACAGGCTACTTTCAACTGTTTGCTGCATTTCAAGTGCACGTTTTCATCTTATAGCATGTATGGCATTATGGCGTATTAAAGAACCAAACATGATATAATACAGTACTGTGCTCCAAGAAAATTTACATCCCGAAAACCACACTGAAAAGCTTAACATCAGTTCGAGGTCTAACAGGTAGCGGGAAAATATTGCGAATGGTGGTTTGAAAAGTGTTACTTTCAAAGTAAATATCCTTTTACATAAGTTAAACTATGTACGATGAATTTCTTAAATCACAGAGCGTATGACTCTCATTTAAAAATCAACTCTTTGATGATGATCCATTTAGAAGCATTTTGAACCCTGAAGATCAGACATTTACGTCATTATTAAAAATTTTACTGGCAGATTTGTGTGATATATAATGGTAAGACAGAGATTTAGGAACCAGGTTTTAAATTGTAAGACATTTCCAGGAGCAGATGTGGACTCTGACCACAATCTATTGGTTATGACCAGTAGATTAAAACTGAAGAAACTGCAAAAAGGTGGGAATTTAAGGAGATGGGACCTGGATAAACTGAAAGAACCAGAGGTTGTACAGAGTTTCAGGGAGAGCATAAGGTAGCTTTGAGGGATGAAGTAGTGAAGGCAGCAGAGGATCAAGTAGGTAAAAAGACGAGGGCTAGTAGAAATCGTTGGGTAACAGAAGAAATATTGAATTTAATTGATGAAAGGAGAACATATAAAAATGCAGTAAATGAAGCAGGCAAAAAGGAATACAAACGTCTCAAAACTGAGATCGACAGGAAGAGCAAAATGGCTAAGCGGGGATGGCTAGAGGACAAATGTAAGGAATTAGAGGCTTATTTCACTAGGGGTAAGATAGATACTGCCTACAGGAAAATTAAAGAGACCTTTGGAGATAAGAGAACCACTTGTATGAACATCAAGAGCTCAGATGGAAACCCAGTTCTAAGCAAAGAAGGGAAAGCAGAAAGGGGGAAGGAGTATATAGAGGGTCTATACAAGGGCGATGTACTTGAGGACAATAGTATGGAAATGGGAGAGGATGTAGATGAAGATGAAATGGGAGATATGATACTGCATGAAGAGTTTGACAGAGCACTGAAAGACCTGAGTCGGAACAAGGCCCCCGGAGTAGACAACATTCCATTGGAACTACTGACGGCCTTGGGAGAGCCAGCCCTGTCAAACCTCTACCATCTGGTGAGCAAGATGTATGAAACAGTTGAAATACCCTCAGACTTCAAGAAGAATATAATGATTCCAATCCCAAAGGAAGCAGGTGTTGACAGATGTGAAAATTACCGAACTATCAGTTTAATAAGCCACAGATGCAAAATACTAACACGAATTCTTTACAGACGAATGGAAAAACTAGTAGAAGCCGACCTCGGGGAAGATCAGTTTGGATTCTGTAGAAACACTGGAATACGTGAGGCAATACTGACCTTACGACTTATCTTAGAAGAAAGATTAAGGAAAGGCAAACCTACGTTTCTAGCATTTGTAGACTTAGAGAAAGCTTTTGACAATGTTGACTGGAATACACTCTTTCAAATTCTAAAGGTGGCAGGGGTAAAATACAGGGAGCGAAAGGCTATTTACAATTTGTACAGAAACCAGATGGCAGTTATAAGAGTCAAGGGACATGAAAGGGAAGCAGTGGTTGGGAAGCGAGTAAGACAGCGTTGTAGCCTCTCCCCGATGTTATTCAATCTGTATATTGAGCAAGCAGTAAAGGAAACAAAAGAAAAATTCGGAGTAGGTATTAAAATCCATGGAGAAGAAATAAAAACTTTGAGGTTCGCCGATGACATTGTAATTCTGTCAGAGACAGCAAAGGACTTGGAAGAGCAGTTGAATGGAATGGACAGTGTCTTGAAAGGAGGATATAAGATGAACATCAACAAAAGCAAAACGAGGATAATGGAATGTAGTCTAATTAAGTCGGGTGATGCTGAGGGAATTAGATTAGGAAATGAGACACTTAAAGTAGTATAGGAGTTTTGCTATTTGGGGAGCAAAATAACTGATGATGGTCGAAGTAGAGAGGATATAAAATGTAGACTGGCAATGGCAAGGAAAGCGTTTCTGAAGAAGAGAAATTTGTTAACATCGAGTATAGATTTAAGTGTCAGGAAGTCATTTCTGAAAGTATTTGTATGGAGTGCAGCCATGTATGGAAGTGAAACATGGACAATAAATAGTTTGGACAAGAAGAGAATAGAAGCTTTTGAAATGTGGTGCTACAGAAGAATGCTGAAGATTAGGTGGGTAGATCACATAACTAATGAGGAAGTATTGAATAGGATTGGGGAGAAGAGGAGTTTGTGGCACAACTTGACTAGAAGAAGGGATCGGTTGGTATGACATGTTCTGAGGCATCAAGGGATCACCAATTTAGTATTGGAGGGCAGCGTGGAGGGTAAAAATCGTAGAGGGAGACCAAGAGATGAGTACACTAAGCAGATTCAGAAGGATGTAGGTTGCAGTAGGTACTGGGAGATGAAGAAGCTTGCACAGGATTGAGTAGCATGGAGAGCTGCATCAAACCAGTCTCAGGACTGAAGGCCACAACAACAACAACATCTTAAAGTGTAACATGTGCAAAAAAGATCAACATTATATGCGAAAGCTTAACTTCTCTTGCCGCTTATATACCTTAGAGACCAATATTGTATGTGAAAGCTTTTCTTTTCTTGTAGAAACACTATGTATATTATTTTAAACTATTAACTTTCCCTGTTTGTGTGTTCATGCTACTTAACAGTGATGTTACTGTTGGCTGGCGACATCATATGTCCTATGCTCTAAGTATCAGCTATCATCAGCTTGCAAGATCACTTGACATGAGCTATGACTGGCTTACAAACGTGCATCACAAACTTGATTTCAATTATTTGGAAAGTAACATGTGGTGTTTGGTGGAATTCCAATGTATACTTTCGTGATACGAAAATATGCAGAGTACATGTTGCTGCACGTCAAAGATATTTCCAAAACATGTCTTTTCCCCTGACTTTTGTTTTCTAAAGTGCCGGGAAATTCTACGCCCTTGTATAAAATGGTAACCATTCAAAGGATTGATAAGTTTTGCAGTTCCGAGGGAAAATATACTGTCACTTAACATGGAAGATGATGTGTCTAGACAAGACACCCTAGACACAATGAGAGGAAGCCGAAAGGCACGCGCTTAAACTCACGCAGGCTGGCGTGAGGTCTGAAACAGGATACGTAATGAATGCTATAAAGAAAAGTACGTAGCTTCTGGAATACTTAACTTTAATCCACATTTGTAGAACATCGCTCATGATGATACATTAATAGAATCTCAATATCAATTGAATACGGCGCCTTGCTAGGTTGTAGCAATTGTAGCTGAAGGCTATGCTAACTATCGTCTCGGCAAACGAGAGCACATTTGTCAGTGAACCGTTCCTTGCAAAGTCGGCTGTACAACTGGGGCGAGTGCTAGTACGTCTCTCTAGACCTGCCGTGTGGTTGCGCTCGGTCTGCTATCACTGACAGTGGCGACACGCAGGTCCGACGTATACTAATGGACCGCGGCCGATTTAAAGGCTACCACCTAGCAAGTGTGGTGTCTGACGGTGACACCACATTCCTCCCCCGCAAATCGGCGTACGGTTGTGTTATAAGGCTTCCGCCCGCCGTGGGGAGGACCCCATGTTGACGTATGCGACGAGGTGGGGAGCCTAACAACAGGCGAGGCTGTGCCACCCGCACCCGGCCATTCGGTCCGAGGGGAGCTAGGAAACGCCTGAAAACCTAGTCCAGGGTGCACGCCAACATGCGGTGTATGCGCCCGTAAATAGACAGGAGGGGCCGAAGGGTCGACCTCAATCGCGTCGGGGCAGCCGACGGGCGAAGACGACATCTGGTCCAGAGCGGGCAAGAGGTCCATGTCGAAGGACAGCTGGTCACGGGAAGCGAGCGGCGGCGCGTGACCCAGGGAGGCGCTTGGCGGCTGCAGCGAAGCGTCTACTGCGGGCGTCGCTGGCAGGAGAACAGGCGGCGGCGCGCCGCCACAGGGCAAAATGTAAGGAAGCGTCGGTAACACCTGGGGATGAGGCAAGCCAGTAGATGGGTCCCCAGGGCGCTGACCGGACGGCACCGTTGCTGAAAGCAGACGGGGAGTGGCAGAAGCCGTGTGACGACAGAGGCGCAGCTGATTGAGATGCCGATGCACCTCACCAGAGGCCCCCAAAACCAAATACATAGCGCGGCCGAGGCAGCGGGGAATATGCCCTGCGAGCCAACGCTGTGATCCTCGATAGTTGTGATAGAATACAACGTCGCCCGGAGCAAAAGCAGGTGGCTGCCGCTGCACAGGAACCTGATGCGGCGGATGCAGCAAAGACATCAAGGTTCGATGAGGACGACCGTGGAGCAACTCAGCCGGCGAGTGACCATCTCGGGGCTGAGAGCGATACGAAGACAAGAAGAGCAATAACGCGTCCTCCCGAGAATGTGACTCTTTCAACTTCAACATCTGTGACTCGAAAGTCCGGACCAATCGTTCAGCGGCACCGTTTGACTGAGGCGAAAACGGCGCGGATGTCAGATGTTGAATACCATTGGCCTTGCAGAATGACTGAAATTCTGCGGACATGAATTGTGGGCCTTTGTCGGAAACAGTAGTCTGTGGAAGACCTTCAATGCAAAAGATAGCGGATAACGCTTGGATGGTGGCAGATGATGTTGTGGAAGACATCCGAACAACAAAAGGAAAATTACTGAAGGAATCGACAACAACCAACCATCGAGCATTCCAGAATGGACCAGCAAAATCTATGTGCTATATAGTTCTTAGCGCAACCAAGGCCCGGTGCAAAAATGTCTGCAAACTCTTCACATAGACGAGAAACACTGGCTGAAGGCACAGTCTGGTTCACTGATAGGACCTGATTTACTATAGACAAGTTAAACAACCGAAATAAATCTAAACCGAACAAGTTCACTGCAGAAGAAGAACGAAGTACGTAAAATGACACAAGTTTTGTTTGTCCCTTGTATGTGGCAAGAAGGCTGCACTGTCCTAACACTGGGATATTCTGACCTGAATAAGTATTTAACGTAACATTTGCGGCACGCAACGGAGGTGTGCCCAGTTGTTTGTACGTGTCTTTATTGATCAATGAAGCTGCAGCTCCGGTATCGAGCTGGAATGGGATCACGTTGCCATGAATGGCCAAGTCTACAAAAAGTTTATTGTCCTGCTGACGACAAGAGCGACTGTCTCGTGCAATTTGAACAGACACTGGTACAGAATCACTTGTTAATTGACGTGATTTCCGGCGACGTCGACGCACACTTTTTGTGGGACGCACACAGTCACTTTTAGAGAGAGTGGCACTGGGCGGAGTGGAATTAACTACATGAATGTCCACGGGCGAAGGTTCACGAGCCTGAGTATTCTTGGTTCGATTCCGATTCCGGCGCGAAGCAAAGGGCCTGGAATGGGTGTTAGTGTCCGATCTAAGCTTTTTCTGGCAAACACTCTGAACATGTCCTTTCTTATTACAGAAAAAGCAAATGGCTTGGCGTGATGGGCAATTCTCACGCGAATGTCTAGTAGCACACTGCGGGCATGATTTCACTGCATTTGCTTGCTGCTGCGGGACACGTGGTTGAGATCGTGGCGGCAGCCGCGCGGACGAGCGCGAGGGCTGTTTACAGTTCCGGGCAGCTCGCCCGGCGGGCCGGTTAATGTGACACACAGCTGGCGAAGTTGCAAATGATTCCTGAGCAAAGTCAAGTGTGTCCTGCCTATCCAATATGTCTATCACTTGTTGAAGGGAGGGATTGACTAGTTTCAAAATTTGCTCCCGTATACGAACATCAGAAACGTTCTGTGCAATTGCATCACGTACCATTGTATCTGAATAAGGGAGTCCACATTCACACTCAAAAGCACAATTCCTAGTAAGACCTTGCAAAGTTGCAACCCACTCCTGATTAGTTTGACCGGCCGTACGTTTTGTACGAAAGAACGTATACCTTTTTGCAACTACATTGACTGCTTCCTTGAAATATGCATCTAATGCAGACAAAATTTCGTCGTAGGACAGAGTTGCTACGTCGCGGCGGGGAAACAATTTCACTATCACACGGTACGTCTGCACCCCTACACACGCCAATAAGTGAGGCTGCCGCTCGTTACCTTGAATTCTGTAGGCGGCGAGATGGAATCCAAATTGGCGTGACCACTCCGTCCAGATTTCCATCGCCGCATCAAACGGACGAAAAGGTGGTGCAACTGCATGTTGTGGCTGCGGTAGCGGTGGAGCGGCAGCTGCCGCAACGTTTTGCATTGCACGTTGACCCTGGATGAGCTGTCCAAGGGCATCCAATAACGCCTGCGTCTGCTGATTCTGCAAGCGATAAAATTCGGACAGTACATCTGGAGATTGTGGCGAAGCCAAGACACAAGTAAATTAGGGCAATACGAACGCTAAATCCACTTTCGAGACTCGTCGCCAAATATGTTGTGTCTAGACAAGACAGCCTAGACACAATGAGAGGAAGCCGAAAGGCACGCGCTTAAACTTACGCAGGCTGGCGTGAGGTCTGAAACAGGATACGTAATGAATGCTATAAAGAAAAGTACGTAGCTTCTGGAATATTTAACTTTAATCCACATTTGTAGAACATCACTCTTGATGATACATTAATAGAATCTCAATATCAATTGAATACGGCACCTTGCTAGGTCGTAGCAATTGTAGCTGAAGGCTATGCTAACTATCGTCTCGGCAAACGAGAGCGCATTTGTCAGTGAACCGTTCCTTGCAAAGTCGGCTGTACAACTGGGGCGAGTGCTAGTACGTCTCTCTAGACCTGCCGTGTGGTGGCGCTCAGTCTGCTATCACTGACAGTGGCGACACGTGGGTCCGACGTATACTAATGGACGGCGGCTGATTTAAAGGCTACCACCTAGCAAGTGTGGTGTCTGTCGGTGACACCACAGAAGAAGTGTGTTTTCACGTGGGAAAAAGTGTATTTTTAACTGGGATATTTGAGAAAAATCCGGGAATTTTTTTTTCCTTGTCCGCGTATACACCCTGATGGAGATAAATTAATGAGCCACAGGTTTTGTGTCATAAGTGACTACCTTGAACACAACACTACAACAGTGCACATTTTTCAACTAAAATTAACGAACTACATTAAACAGCACCACCCCTCATAAAAAAAACTGATTTACTTTTCGGATGGGGCAGCAAGTCAATATAAAAAATTTCTTAACGTCTCCTTTCATAAAGGAGATTTTGGGTTTGACGTAGAATGGCACATTTTCACTTCATGCCATGGGAAGAATGCTTGTGATGGTGTCGGGGGTACAACAAAGCGAGCTGTCACAAAAGCAAGTCTGCAGCAGACCAATGACAATCATAAAACCTCAAAAAATGTTTGAATTCTGTAAAAAACATAGCAAAGGGATTACCTATGTTTTTGTACAATGTGAGGAAATACAAGAAGTCTATGACAGTGTCTTGAAGGAAAGGTACAGCACTTGTCAGAAGATTAAAGGCACTCAATCTTTTCATTGTTTTGTACCTCGTTCACACAACTTACTGAAGTGTAAGATCGCATCAACTTCGCCTTATAGTGATCTTCATCAGTGTGGAAAACTTGCACAACTGGTTCTTCAAAATAAAGACATAGTGGCTTGTGTTTACAATGAACAGTGGTGTATTGGTGAAGTTGATAATATTGACTGTCAAAACCAAGGTGTACATGTTGTATTTTATCATCCACCAGGACCGAAGACATCTTTTGAAAAAAAATTGAGAGGCATCAAGTTTGGATGCCACTTAAAAATGTACTAAGGAAGCTGTCTCCCATGGAATTTACACTCAACTGTGACTGGGCGAAATTATAATCTAACACCCAAACTGAGTGAACAAATTTCTCAAATGTTCAATGAGCGACGTACTAAAAACAAATAACAAGAGAACAACCTAATGTAATTAATAGGATTATTTTCAATTAAAAAAGTAAATAATCATAGATATGATTAAATTATATACTGTAACTGATATATTTTATTCAATAAGCCCAAATATCGCAGATGTTAAAAAACATATTTTTGACTCGTGTTTGTCATATTTTTTCCATAACTTCCAATTGAATCTCAATGTTGAAATTTATACTCAAGTTTGATATCATAAAGGTCTATTAACTGTGAAATTTTCAGATTTTTATCTGGTCCCCCAACAAAGATATTGCAGGCCACAAACTGGAAAAATTAAAAACAATCCATTATTTGAAATAGTGTATTTTTTTAAGTGTAAGCTGATCACCATTGATACTCTATAAAAAGTAACTATACTGTACAGTGTAATAGCAGAAAAAATATTAAAGCTAAGAAATTAATCTTTCTTAGGAAAACTACTGTTCAAAAATTGAGTTTTTTTAATTTGTGGCTGATAACTTCGAACTATTGAAAATATATTAAAGAATACATTCAGCTAAGTGATAATGATGTTAACTTGTAGCCTAGAGTGTGTTGAACTAAATGCATTTTATCTGAAAGGCTTAGGACAACTCACTACTGAATAGTTATAAAAAATGTAGATGCTGACAAATACGAAAAAACGCATGCAGCCTGGTACAAATATGGCCGCCATTTCAAAATAATAAACAATACATTTTTTAAAATATTTTTGTGACAACTAGACATTGGGGAATCCACCCATCAAATATAAAATTTTTCTGAGATGGTCAAGCAACCAGTTATTTTTTTCTTGGACCACTTGGTATGGACTGACCCATGTGTCAGACACTCTCAAAAAACCACATATCTACTACTCTGAATTCCTAGAGGACTGAGTAAACTGTTAATTCATATAACAGCACAATTTGCAACAAATTATGCTGACAGTTGCCTACTATCTACATTCTCGTAAACATCCATGGTACTCATGACCTTCTAAATCTTAAGCAAGTGTTGTTCTTACACTGTCCATTGTAATTCTATCTTTGCTGGCGTACACAACATACCATGTCATGTGATTTGTTACATGGAGACACATGTCATAGTACATTACATTGTGTACATGCAACTATTTCATTGGTTCATCCCATAGGTTCTAACTAAGTACCACAAGCAAATTATATCTGACGTGATGAAACATGGTAGCAGAAAGAGGACAGACACAGATGCAAGTGCCCCCATGGGTGGTTATATAATTCTCATGTTGCTACTTACATTGCCAACGACTGTAGAATGGTGGCTTGGGATGAGTCAGAAGTTGTTCGGCAGCAGTACAATGCCTTTACTACTCCAGTAGTTCCTATTAAAAGCTGCAGCCCACATCTGGCGAGGCTGGAAGGTGGACCTCAACCCAAACACCAAGCGTCATAGCTTTGTTGGTCATTGACAGCTGGCATGCTCAGCAAGGCCCAAGCATGACGTGACCTTGTGTAGTCAGAATTCTCAGCTGGAGGTGGAGCTACATCAGGGTTGATACAACAGGATGAAACAACGCATTGAGTGCGAGACAGCTTGTTGGTGGCAACTGGTACTGTCAAGATGATGATGGAGCAGTGTGTCTTCACAGCGTAAATCGACACTGTCGGACACAGACTCAGTGGCTCGCCAATTCAACCAATTAACCAGCCCAGCTTGGGAGCCAGTATGTATATGTACTAAAGCAGCAGGTTTGCTGTAGTGTTGCTAATGCATATTTTATGTATGTCGCATGCTGAAATGTCCCTGGTTTTGGTAATCAGTCAGGCTTGACCATCAAGCAGGTGGCAGTGCCCAAGGGGTGACCTGGCGCAATGCTTTGCCACTGTATTACTATGTCGAGTCCTCTTGCCTAGGCCCGCATTGTTACATGTCTGAGTGTTTCTAACAATTCTATAGAGAAACATGCCTCACCAGGATTCGTGCTGATCAGCTTTTTGTCTGTATGTTCTGGGCCGTTGGCATGCTTCGCTACTGAAAATGTGCTGTCATAAATAGCATGGAGAAGTCAAAGGCACCACAGCTTGATGGCCTGTCTATTGTAATGTGGATAGTAAAAGAACTTTAGCTGGAAGTAGACATGTGGCAAACAGAATACTTAAATACCACTATGATCTCAGCAAACTGGTCCATACAGTATCTCAGTATTCTTATTCAAAAATGGAGGTGATCCAACAGAACATTCCAGTCCTACCGTTCTGCTACTTTATACAATGCAGGTTTTCAAATTCTTTGTTGAACACCTACTCTGAGGCATCATTGAATTGTCAATCAGTGTGGCTGTATCAACAGGTATTGCACCACAGATGCAATTTCTCCAGTCAAGCTCATGTAAAACCCAGAAAAAAAGAGAAGACGTAAAAAATCCTGCAATTATGTAACTCACTACCAACTGTTAATGGTAGCCCTCCATGATCATGGGGGTTACAGAGATTTTTGTGATGGAGTGAAAATGTTATACAAAGACATCAACAACCAAGTGAAATGCCTATCATGATAATCAGAAAGCTATGCCATTATATAGGGTGTATCTCAGAGATCTGCCGTATCACACCTGCCGTTACTCTTTTTATGAATATTATCGCACAGGGTCTACAGAAGTAGTCCCATGGGATATACTGCACAATGATGTCAGGCTTGCTGCCACAGCAATGAGCACCTGCAACAGTCAACTGAAAATTGACATGAATGATTCCAGCAATATGGCTTTCATGTAAATGCCCACAAAACCAAATACTTGGAAACCAAGTAAACCACTGGTTTGATTACAGTAAGCAGTATCACTCTAGAGAAATAAGAACATTTCTGATACCTGGGATCCTCTATGCAAAGCAGTTAGGCACAAATAGTGATGAACAACCCAAAATTAGTGTTGCGTGTTTGCAGTGGTGTAAAGTCGTGGAAATTCTAGCTGACAGAAGAATTCCACTCTTAATGCCAAATCGTATTGGACAGTTGTGTAGTGTATTGTTGTGCGCTGCACAACTTGTCACTAATGCTAAAAACTGCTGAATAATTCCTCCAGCTTGTGTTGGATAACAGAAGTGATTTTGACATTTGTATAAAAAACAGCACCATAAGACAGCAAATCATTGTGAAGCTGGTCATTGGAAAATGTAAGGAAGCCACCTTCAGTAGTCATATATAGGTGTGTATAATATTTTAAGGTTGGCAGTATTAAGTCTATAAACACACCTGACTTCAGTAGCAGTTCTAGAGGTGATCCATTGTGTCCACAAGAAGGGTTCACCAAGTGAATGAAAAAACCGAGCAACAACTTCTAAGAATCAGTCGTTCTCCAATCACTTTGGTCGTGATTGATCTTGTTCCCGGAAATGGTTGTTCACAGTTCACTGCAGTTGCGAGTCAGTCTCATTCCCCAGAACATTCACAGTTCACTTCATTCAGACTCATTCCTACCTCAGTCTAGCTCCTTTGTTCCTCATTCCTACATCGGTCTATTCAGTCAGTTTTGTTCTTTCTTGTGTAGTCACTTGTTCCAATAATTTTTTGTGATTACATAACTTATCAAACTTAAGACTATGTACACTCTTTGACATAAAACTCGACCGGCGGCCGGCCGCTTCAGAGGCTAAGTCCGCGCCGATCACGACATGGGACAAAAAAACTGGCCAACTCGCTAATTCTCGAAGTCCAGTTATCTGCACAATCTGGCAACACTGTAGACTGCGGCACTTCCGGAGGACAACTTGTCCCATGATAGAGAAACCCTAGGCTGATTACGGCTGTGGTCTAGCGGTAGCGTGCGTTGTTTCTGTTCATAATTTCAGTGGATCGAGAGCAGCTGGCATAAAATATTTTTATAGCCTCTTCTGTCTGAATGCTGAAGACGTGAATGTAATGGTAGCGCAGATTCAATCTATTTCGCTTTCTGACACACCGATATCAAAATTTTATCCAGTAACGATTTTGCGGCAGATTTCCTGTAGACTGTCCTCCTCTGGACGCCGTATGCGGCAAAGCTCCGGGATCCATTTGCTGGCTACTGGAAGCGGCCGTGGCGACAGCAGCGGCGCTGCACTCCCCCGTTCTTTATCGAAAGCGCTTGCTACCGCTCATCGCTTTTGATGATTTAAAACGCTTTATTATTAAATGTTGCTCCACAGAAAATTTCTACAATTTCCATTCACGCTCAAAAGCAACGGAGACAGACGCCCTGATTGGTAGGCGGGTATTATATTACATTAATCGGCAAGAACTGAGTATGGCCCGAAATTAATTTTATAGACTGGGACGAAATTAAACCACCTCACTACATTCGATGAATTTATAAATGCTTCATACCTCGTTTCTTTTCCTTTCAAACTCAATTATTTGTGCAACTTTTGGTCAATGTTTGGACGTTTTCGTCAAGCCAGAGTGAGCGTCTGTGGTGAAGAGTGTATTACAATTCTTGTTTCACTCCTTATGGTAAGTCTATGCGATAAACTGTGTGAATACCTTGCAATGCATGCTCTGTAGCAGTGCAGCAACACTGCACATTTGGAGTTCCATGTATGGGTTCATGAAGTATTTATTGTTGATCGGAAGTGATAGTTAAGGTCATCAGATTTAAACCAGAAAAATTTGTCGCTTTGAAGGTTTCAGAGAACGGAAAGGAATTGCTGACGCCGGTGTTAGAAAACGTCTACAGTTAAATGCTATTGCAAAAATTTAGAAGAAGGGAACTATATTAATCAACATGTGCACTTCATAAACAACCTTCTGACATGTTAGACCTATATGACGAACAAAGCTCAAATTTATATCGTTGACATGCGGTTTGAATCTTTTCAGGACCTATTTTACAGTGAAGCACCTTGGCATTTGCAAAGCAGACATCCATAATATTAACTTAATGTACTAAGTCGAGTATCTGAGTATGACACAGCATACCAATTAAACACAGACCCAATCAAAATCTAAGTGAGTAGTATTTTACTAATTCGTGCCGATAGAGGCATGCTTGTGTACAGATACTCGGTTTTATTAAAACAGACTTTCGTCTCAAGGTTATCGTGGTTAGTTTTATTTCATTTCTTATAATACAGTGCACAATTTTCGTAAGGTTTCCTTTAGTGTTCTTAAAACAATAGTAAACATGAGAGAGAAATTAATTATCAACGATATATGCGAATTCTCTGATGTCACCTATGACAGTCTGACAATGCACATGCAGTTTATTGATTACATGCATGTAGAAAACTTGTTCTGAGTTAAAGGTGTCAAACAAAGTTTGAAGAAGAATAAAATCTCACTACCACACGACAGCTAATGTAGGAAATACTTTTCTGACATATTATGGCACGATCCGCTCTCCCTACACATCTTCGAGATGCATCTGCTGCCTGTTGTCTATTAAACCTGAATAGAACAAAATGTCACAGCAGTTAGCCCTTTTTCCACATGTAGCTACTTTGGGTTGAGAATTGAAGGGAATTATGTTCAAAGTTCCATTAGATTGATAACTTCGGCAGACAGCAGAATTGCATTTTAAAAAATGTAGCACTGAATGTATTCGAACTCGCGACATCTTATCTATGCTACAAGCTGACACGTAGCTACAACAGCTCCAGAGCTCGACAACTATTCCTCCAGAACTTTTGGATTCCACAGCAAAAAAATGGTTCAAATGGCTCTGAGCACTGTGGGACTTAACATCTTTTGGTCATCCGCCCCCTAGAACTTAGAACTACTTAAACCTAACTAACCTAAGGACATCACACACATCCATGCCCGAGACCGAGCGAGGTGCTCGCATTCGGGAGGACGATGGTTCAATCCCGTCTCCAGCCATCCTGATTTAGGTTTTCCGTGATTTCAACACAAAACACCGGTCGATGTGGGAGGCCAGCCTCATCCGTTACAGAACTCAAAGATCAATAGATATGGATATAGATATAGATTTTTATATTTAAAGCCATTCTCGTTCTGTGTTGGAATAAACATCATTCATTATTTGCTTGTTCTTGTTACGATTGTTATTGTCATTCTCTCACCCGCAAGAGTTTTCACATTGCTATTTGGTATCGATGCACATGAAGAGTGGCTATGAAAGAAGGGAATACTGAATGTTACGTCATGCAGAATACACTCATTTACTTCGGCTCCTCGTGATCTACGCTACAGGAGAAGTGAGATACATAAAGTTGACAGTGTGAGGACAGACATGCTGGCACAACTCTGCAACTACACAGTGTTACCAGATAAAATGGTGCTGCGGAATTGAAAGTGTAGTACGGACTTTGCCACAGTGGCAGACAGCTGCTAATTTCGGACCATGACCGTGGATTACACTTCGGTCAGTGCTGGTTAGAGTGTTGCAACTGTAAATGGAAGGCTTTGTTTGATAGTCTTGTGCTGATGCTGTCTGAATAAATTTTGCCATTGGATAAAAAGCGGTTTAGTTTTGAGACCTAACCCACGAGGGGGGGAAGGCACAGTGGTCTGCTACAGGAATTCCAAGCAATAAAACACAAAAAACAACCCAGGAAGGGTTCGAACAGCTACTTTCATGCAGAGACATGCATTTGGAATCTGTTCATCGTTACGGGGTCAAACAAGAGGGTAACATTACTGAAACAATGATCGGGCTACTTAGTATATAATAGAGCATACAGATTTCAAGGAGGAAACGTATGAAGATGCAGACTTCCTCGTTATCAATATGTGCGGCATATCTTTCGTGTTAACGAAAGTAAATTCCCGCTTTACCTCTTCTTACGTCTCAAATGAAATGAATGCCATGAGGAATCGAATATTCATTGACTGCGTCTCTTCTTGCTTCCATCCTTACCAACATATTTCTTCATTCTCGTGGTAATCATGACATTCTATGTGTATGCTGCAAAAGATTGCACGTGGACAAATTCGACATCAAGGTGCAAAGCGTTTGGTATCTTACGTTATATTCAATTCGAATAAGCTTCCGATGTATTTTTACTTCGTTTGTATTTTTAGATGATTATGAACGTTACGGAAAATTATCTCACATGCTTTATGTTGAATGAGAAACATTGAATGATCCGTTTTGCTTTCCCTACGTTGAAATGATATAATGTCGGCGTCAACAGCCTTCTTCCACGCCGGAAGCTGAAACTTGTAGCATTCTGGATTAATGATAATTGAATGTCTCAAATGTATACATAGCCCACAAGGCGACGTCCCAAACCATCAGGGGAGAACGCCGCATAAAAACCAAACGTGCGCGCGCGTCTCCACTCTGAAGAACCGTATCGGAGAATCACGGCAAGCATTTCGCTGAAGAGCTGCCTCGTCAGAGAGCCGAGAAATGGCAGCGTCGTAGCAAGTATTTGTCAACACTCTGATAGTGCATTTACTTCCGGGTGTAGGCCGGCATTACCTCGCTAAATTCACTTGACATTCGTTTTCCACATCAAAGACTCGTACAATATAATCCACTGTAAGATGACACAATTAGAAAGTATATTTAATTTCTGGACTCCAAGAACGGCGTTCTTCACATAAGTAACACCTGTTTGTGTGTGCATTCGGGAGGACGACGGTGCAATCCCGCGCCCGGCCATCCTGACTTAGGTTTTCAGTGATTTCCCTAAATCGCTTCAGGCAAATGCCGGGATGGTTCCTTAGGAAGGGCACGGCCGATTTCCTTCCCCATCCTTCCCTAATCCGAGCTTGTGCTCCGTCTCTAATGACATCGTTGTCGACGGGACGTTAAAACAGTAATCTCCTCCTCCTCTGTTTGTGTGTTTAAGGTTGCTGGCAAATAGTTCAAATGGCTCTGAGCACTATGGGACTTAACATCTATGGTCACCAGTCCCCTAGAACTTAGAACTACTTAAACCTAACTAACCTAAGGACAGCACACAACACCCAGTCATCACGTTTAAGGTTGCGTTTTGAGGCTCAGGCAACATCGCAGTGACTATAATCCGCCTCTTGCCGCCAGTGTGTCGTTAGCTCAGAGGTTCCCTTGTGCGTTGCAGTGCTCGTACTATATGAAATAGCAGTTCGAATCACGGTAGAAGCCGCTGAATGGTTCAAATGGCTTTGAGCACTATGGGACTTAACATCTGTGGTCATCAGTCCCCTAGAACTTAGAACTACTTAAACCTAACTAACCTAAGAACATCACACACATCCATGCCCGATGCAGGATTCGAACCTGCGACCGTAGCAGTCCCGCGGTTCCGGACTGAGCGCCTAGAACCGCTAGACCACCGCAGCCGGCTAGAAGCCGCTGACTACAACCTTTTATTTTCCATTTTAATTAATGGAGTTGCAAACTGCTAGTAAAAATTCCTTATGCGAAATCTGAAGAATGCCTTTAAACATCAATCTTCGTCCGATTTCGACTTAGTAAATTAAGTTAATATTATGGATGTCTGCTTTGCAAATGCCAAGGTGCTTCACTGTAAAATAGGTCCTGAAAAGATTCAAACCGCATGTCAACGATATAAATTTGAGCTTTGTTCGTCATATAGGTCTAACATGTCAGAAGGTTGTTTATGAAGTGCACATGTTGATTAATATAGTTCCCTTCTTCTAAATTTTTGCAATAGCATTTAACTGTAGACGTTTTCTAACACTGGCGTCAGCAATTCCTTTCCGTTCTCTGAAACCTTCAAAGCGACAAATTTTTCTGGTTTAAATCTGATGACCTTAACTATCACTTCCGATCAACAATAAATACTTTATGAACCCATACATGGAACTCCAAATGTGCAGTGTTGCTGCACGGCTACAGAGCATGCATTGCAAGGTATTCACACAGTTTATCGCATAGACTTACCATAAGGAGTGAAACAAGAACTGTAATACACTCTACACCACAGACGCTCACTCTGGCTTGACGAAAACGTCCAAACATTGACCAAAAGTTGCACAAATAATTGAGTTTGAAAGGAAAAGAAACGAGGTATGAAGCATTTATAAATTCATCGAATGTAGTGAGGTGGTTTAATTTCGTCCCAGTCTATAAAATTAATTTCGGGCCATACTCAGTTCTTGCCGATTAATGTAATATAATACCCGCCTACCAATCAGGGCGTCTGTCTCCGTTGCTTTTGAGCGTGAATGGAAATTGTAGAAATTTTCTGTGGAGCAACATTTAATAATAAAGCGTTTTAAATCATCAAAAGCGATGAGCGGTAGCAAGCGCTTTCGATAAAGAACGGGGGAGTGCAGCGCCGCTGCTGTCGCCACGGCCGCTGCCAGTAGCCAGCAAATGGACCCCGGAGCTTTGCCGCATACGGCGTCCAGAGGAGGACAGTCTGCAGGAAATCTGCCGCAAAATCGTTACTGGATAAAATTTTGATATCGGTGTGTCAGAAAGCGAAATAGATTGAATCTGCGCTACCATTACATTCACGTCTTCAGCATTCAGACAGAAGAGGCTATAAAAATATTTTATGCCAGTTGCTCTCGATCCACTGAAATTATGAACAGAAACAACGCACGCTACCGCTAGAGCACAGGCGTAATCAGCCTAGGGTTTCTCTATCATGGGACAAGTTGTCCTCCAGGAAGTGCCGCAGTCTACAGTGTTGCCAGATTGTGCAGATAACCGGACTTCGAGAATTAGCGAGTTGGCCAGTATTTTTGTCCCATGTCGCGATCGGCGCGGACTTAGCCTGTGAAGCGGCCGGCCGCCGGTCGAGTTTTATGTCAAAGAGTGTACATATTATTTAGGCCACAGAAACAGAAATGTGCTTATCTCTGTGTCACTTTGATCAAATGTAGAGCACATATTTATCACAAAGCAAGTTTTTTGTTTTACTTTGTAGGTTTTCCTGCTGTAATAAGTCTTGAAAGTCTCTTCGGGTTTGCTGCCGGATCCTAAAATCAACTTGACTTGATATTTTGGCAATCCAACTGGTCGCCATCTTCAGGAGATGCTGATGAGTCCCACTGAGAACTGACACCAGGCTGCAAATTGATGTTCTATATAGGTCACCATTCAGTACACGGCGCATGCGCCGCCCATCACGGTTGCTGCCTTCCAGGACTGGGAAGTGGTGCTGCCCTTAGTAGAACACTGGCAGCAATGATATATCACATTCAGGGCTGTGCCGAAGAACATTCAATTTTGATGCGGGATGGTACAGGATTCTACGTCCTGCTAAGAGGAAATCTGTTGTCTCTGTTAATTAAATTATCCGCCAACCACTGCTTAAATGAGGGAGATGGTATGAAATTTGTCGAAACTGTGGTAGTTGCCAACATTTCTGGTATTTGGAACAGTGTTATAAAGAGGC
The DNA here is from genome assembly GCF_021461395.2 of Schistocerca americana. Taxonomy (NCBI): domain Eukaryota; kingdom Metazoa; phylum Arthropoda; class Insecta; order Orthoptera; family Acrididae; genus Schistocerca; species Schistocerca americana. The sequence goes on from NC_060119.1 coordinate 209,615,461, forward strand.
TGGGCATTGCACTGCCGAAATGTGCTTGTGCTTGTGGAACTGCCTGCAAGAAGGGGAGTGTCTCTGGCTCTAATATCTCCTTGAAGTAATGGTTGCTGCTCAGACTGCTTACAGTATGTAGTAGGCAAGATTATATGCACACGGCCACCACTGTAGGACACGTTGATGTGAGACTCATCTGAAGAAACTAAGTTTCTCTACTCAGCACACCTGTGACAGTGTTCACATGCTCATTGCAGTCTGAGGTGTTGGTGATTTCTGGTCAATGGGATTCTACACGCTAGCACATGAGCCACCAGTTCACTCTTCGGGCATACAGCTGCCAAATTGTCAATGGAAATATATCTGCACCAGTTGCAGTGGACCAGTGTTGAGCTAAGGGTGTGGATGACACTGTTCTGTCAGATAAACTTTGCAAGCAAGGTGGCTGTCATCCAGAACTGTGGTCAAATAGTGTATTCTGGTATCCACCCATTGTTGTGTGTGAGTGTCTTCCATCTAGTGGTTCCACGCATGCTCTACAGTGATTGAATGTGGCATAGCAGTGACCTATCCAGCCACACAAAAGAAGCCACTGTTGACTTCCGTGCGTGTCATCTGTATGCAGTGTTAATCACTTATTATCAGTCCACTGTTTTACACATTTTCCATTTTGAAGTGATTCAGGTCATTCCTTCCGTGTGTTGCAATTTGCACAACAGTAGTGTAAAAGCAATGTTACAACACTCAAACAATATGAAGATTCTCATCCTGGAAATGAACATATTTGGATATAAACACTATTGTTTTTCAATCAGAGTTTCGTTTGCCTGTTATCAGGAGCTGACCAGGAGAAATAGAATAACAAAAAAAGGGAAACCACTATCAGTATGAGATGGACTCCAGAAAAAAAAGTGATTGACTTTTTTTTCTAGTGTTTTAAGTGTCTTATTTGATTTTATGTATTTCACGGAAATCGTTTCAAATTATTTCAATTGTTAAAGATTAGTGGCACATATTCTCAGCAACACACATCTTTTCAAAGAAAGGATACAAGAAACTGCAGCTTAATGTATTCATTGGTAAGCGCTTGTTGTTGTGGTGGTGGTCTTTAGTCCAAAGACTGGTTTGATGCAGCTTTCCAGGCTACTCTCTCCTGTGCAAGCCTCATCATCTCCGGGTAACTAGTGTATTCATCTCTTGGTATCCATCTACGATTTTTACCCCCCACGCTTCCCTCCAGTACTAAATTGGTGATCTCTTGTTGCCTCAGAATGTGCCCTACCAACCGATTCCTTCTTCTATTCGAGATGTGCCACACATTCCTCTTCTCCCCAATTCTTTTAGTACCTCTTCATTAGTTACTTGATCTACCCATCTGATCTTCAGCATTCTTCTGTAGCACCACATTTCAAAAGCTTCTATTCTCTTCTTGTCTAAACTATTTATCGCCCCATGTTTCACTTCCGTACATGGCTACACTCCATACAAATACTTTCAGAAAAGACTTCCTGACACTTAGATCTATACTTGATATTAATAAATTTCTCTTCTTCAGAAACACTTTTCTTGTCATCGCTAGTCTATATTTAATATCCTCTCTATTTCGACCCTCATCAGTTATTTTGCTGCTCAAATAGCAAAACTCATCTACTACGTTAAGTTTCCCACTTACTGTTTCCCTCAGCATCACTTGATTTAATTCAACTACATTCCATTATCCTTGTATTGCTTTTGTTGGTGTTCATCTTATAACCTCCTTTCTAGACACTGTACATTCCATTCAACCGTTCGTCCAATTCCTTCACTGTTTCTGACAAAGCATCAAGGTTTTTATTTTTTCTCCCTGGATTTTAATTCCTGTTCCAGATTTTACTTTTGTTTCCTTTACTCCTTGCTCAGTATACAGATTGAATAACATCGGGGACAGGCTACAGCCCTATCTCATTCCCTTCCCAACCACTGCTTCCCTTTCAAGTCCATACTCTTATAGCTGCCATCTGGCTTCTGTAAAAATTGTAAATAATCTTTTGCTCCATATATTTGACCCCTGCCACCTTCAGAACCTGAAAGAGAGTATTCTAGTCAACATTGTCAAAATCTTTGTCTAAGTCTACTAATGCTATACATGTAGGTTTGCCTTTCCTTAACCCATCTTCTAAGATAAGTTCTACAGCAGTATTGCCTCACGTGTTCCTACATTTCTACAGAATCCAAACAGATCTTCTCCGAGGTCAGCTTCTCCCAGTTTTTCCATTCGCCTGTAAAGAATTTGTGTTAGTATTTTGCAACTATGACTTATTAAACTGATAGTTTGGTAATTTTCACACCTGCCAGCACCTGCTTTCTTTGGAATTGGAATTAATATATGTTTTTCGTGAAGTCTGAGGGTATTTCGCCTGTCTCATACATGTTGCTCACCAAATGGAAGAGTTGTCACAGCTGCCTCTCTCAAGGCTACCAGTAGTTCTAACAGAATGTTGTCTACTCCTGGGGCCTTGTTTTGACTTAAGTCTTTCAGTGCTCTGTCAAATTCTTTGTACAGTGTCACATCTCCCATCTCATCTACATCTTCGTCCTCTTAAATTTCCATAGTATTGCCCTCAAGTACATCACCCTTATATAGACCCTCTATATAATCCTTCCATCTTTCTGCTTTCCTTTCTTTGCTTGGGACTGGTTTTCCATGTGAGCTCTTGATATTAATACACGTGGTTCTATTTTCTCCAAAGGTCTCTTTAATTTTCCTGTATGTGGCATCTGTCTTATCCTTAATGACAAATGCTTCTACATCCATGCATTTGTCCTCTACATCCATACATTTGTGCCGTAGCCATACCCTCATATCCATTTTCCACTTCCTGTCAATCTCATTTTTGAGACATTTGTATTCCTTTTTGCCTGGCTTCATTTACTGCATTTTTATATATTCTCCTTTCATCAGTTAAATCAAATACCTCTTGTCTACTAGTTCTCATCTTTTTACCTGCTTGATCCTCTGCTGCCTTCACTCTCTCATCTCTTAATGCTACCCATTCTTCTTCCACTGTATTTCTTTTCCTGTGTTATTGTCAGTCGTTCCATAATGCTCCCTCTGAAACTATCTACAACCCCTGGTTCTTTCAATTTATCAACGTCACATCTCCTAAAATTCCTACCTTTTTGCAGTTTCTTCAGTTTTTATCTACAGTTCATGACCAGTAAATTGTGGTCAGAGTCCTCATCTGCCCCTGGAAATGTCTGACAATTTAAAACCTGGTTCCTAAATCTCTGCCTTACCATTATATAATCAAACTGGAACCTTCTGGTGTCTCCAGGTCTCTTCCATGTATACAACCCCTTTTCATGATTCTTAAACCAAGTGTTATCTGTAATTAAGTTATGCTGTGTGCAAAATTATACCAGGCAGCTTTCTCTTTCATTCCTTACTCCCAGTCCATATTCACCTACTACTTTTCCTTCTCTTCGTTTTCCTGCTATTGAATTCCAGTCTCGCAGGACTATTAAATTTTCATCTCCCTTAACTATCTGAATAATTTGTTTTATCTTATGTTATATTTCCTCAGTCTCTTCATCATCTGCGAAGCTATTTGGCATATAAACTTGTACTACTGTGGTTAGTGTGGGCTTTGTCTCTATATTGGCTACAGTAATGCATTCACTATGCTGTTCATAGTAGCTTATCCGTGATCCTATAGCTTATCTGCAGTCGTATTTTTTTATTCATTATTAAACCTGCTCCTGCTGACTTTGTACTTATAACCCTTTAAGTGCTTAGTAATAGGTTATTGGAAAATGCATTACTGATCTTAATTTTTGTAGGTTTTAAGAAAGAGATAACGTAGTAGATAGGTATGCATGAAATATAAAAACATTAATCACACTTGTAGAATCATTTAGTTATTTCTTAGAGGACTATCAATGAAAGAAGGTGTATACATGGTAAGGTTGATAAATATAATGTAAACACAGTAATAACAGTTTGTCAGTATAGATAACGAAAGAATCTCAAGTAATTTGATGTGGAAATTACTTCAGATCTTACGAAAATGAGCTCCCCATCCAGGCCGTAAAGGCCCAAGGGATGTTTACCAGCCACCATATCATCCTCTGCGTTGAGGCGTCATACAGAGGCTCTATGGAGGTGTATGTGGTCAGCACACTGCTCTCCTGGCCATTTTACAGACTTTCCAGACCTTGGAGGTGCTACTACTCAGCCAAGTAGCTTCCCAGTTAGCAATGTGAGGCTAAATGCAGCCGTTACCAGTCCTCCCAGTATTAGGAATTGAGTGTGGGCACTCCGCATGGCATCCGTCTACACTGATCACTCAACTATGGTGGCAGACATCAGATCTTACAGCATAATCAAAATCCATCTCCAGTGGCTCATTACAAAAAATGATATTGGACCTTAAGAAGTACATTAAGGAGCGTAAGAGTATGGCCTTTGTATGGAGGACACACGTCCGAAAATACAATGTTCTGAGTCATTCATAGCTTGAAATTTTGAGACAACCTCTCCGCTGAATATGCTGTTTATGACCGGTAGAGTATTGACTGTTTAAATGGCAGAATTGCAATTTAAAAAATGAGGCCATTAGATGTGGCTTGTGTGTGAGTTAACACAGGCATTTAATTGTGTAGACCTACATATAAATTAAAGCAAATGGAATTAAAAGTAATACTAAAGTAAAATACAAGTTAAGCTCAAACAGAGAGTTCTGTAAGAAAGCTAACCGATGTACTGAGGGAAAGAAGACTACAGTTTTGTGGCCACATATACAGAATGGATAGTAACAGACCAACCAAGCAGATCTTCTATATACTAAAGAGCTACAAATCCAAACCCACATGGTTAATTGAAATTTAAAAAGATATGAAAAACACAGAAATTAGAATGAGCATAATTGATAACAGAATACTTTTCAGAGAAACAACATAAAAGGCAGGATTTCAGGAAAGAAGGATGCCTGCAAAAGGAAGAAAGTGGACCCAGCAAGAAAATGAATGACACACTCAAAGAATGAAATAAGTCCGGGAGCAACAAAAATTAAATACAAAGATGCAAAACCAAAGTTGATTTATCACACCCTCCAAAAGGGCTACTCAGACAAATAAATAAAACAACATTTGGAATTAATTGTAAAGCATTGTCATGTTAATTGATATTTAAATATAAAATAATATCACACAATAGTCTAACAAGAACTGAACTTACACTCCTCCTAGGTCCCATACTATAGTCTGTTCAAAATTACTTTTGGTTTGACAGCTACGGTAGGATGTAAGGGGGGGTGGGGGGCAGGGGAGTGGGCAGTTGCAGCCCATGTAGGAGGTACGGACCGCATTCCTCCAATCCCACAATACCTGTAAGTGCAGCGGACACCCAAAGTTTGCAAACCTTGGTGCGACCGCCACAACACTTCGTGCTTGCACTGTGTGGTTTTGTTTGACGTTTTTTTTTTTTACTGCAGCAGGAGACCTTTTCAGCAACACACTTCAAATGAATTTCACTGCAGGAATTTAGTCTGTATCACACAAAATAATTACTAAGTGTATTTACAGTATAATTACTGTAATACTGAAATAATATTGTTTGTATTGCCTTTTCTCTATTCCTTAATGCTACCTTGCATATACAATATACGTTTTCTCACTGCAATGAACACGCACAAATCTTATATTTTGTCATGTTAGAAATAAGTAGGCAGATAAGAAAAATTCATAACAGGTTAATGATAAACTTAGCAACCCAGTTCCCATAACAAAACCATACAAGTGACTGCTTAGCACTTGATGCGCAAGCAGACCATAGTGTGTCATATTTTAACAGAAATATCTCATGTTAGAAAAACTGTGACAGACTTATGGTTTGAAGTAGATGAAAACTTGATGTATTCTTAAGATTTCATTCACATATTGCGTTAGTGTAACTTTAATAACAAAGAAGTTTCCTACATTCTGAAAATTAAGTAACATCGTCGGAAAATTCATTCTCATAAAGTGCCCATATCACAGTTCTGTTTGCACTGTTTCTCTGGAGTGGTAACACTGTGAGTAAAACAGAAAACACTATACATCTGATATTAAGGACAGGGGGTAAGCTGTCACAAAAGATGCATATTCACACCGTCTTGCAGAAATTGAAGGCTACTACTTTTGTTTGGAAAATTCTCAATAACTGGGACTGACTGTACACTGAACTTTTTATTTTGTGTAATTATTATCCTCAACCCCATATGTGTTAATATTTAGTTCAGGCATAAAAAATATTTTGATGCAAAATCAAATCATCAGAAGCATACGTGACATTAATTTCACTAGCATCGCAGTGCACATTGACAACATGTAGCAGTATTCATGTTAAGACACCACCATAAACTACTTCCAGAATGAATCTTTCCCACTCTGCAATGGAGTTAACATTGTTTTGAAACATCGTAGCAGATTAAAACTCAAACCGCAAATCTGACATGCCCAGGCAGTACTCTTACTGACTGGGATACCCAGCATAACTCATGACCTGGCATCCCAGCTTTATTTCTGCCACAACTTCTCCATTACTTTTCAGAATTTGAAGAAGATCTCATTCATATCTTGTTGGATTAGTGCTCGCGGAAAAAAGGTACTGGGAACAAATGGTGTGGGGGATTGTTTCCAGAGTGAACCTTTCATTCTGCTATGGAATGTGCACTGTTTTTCAAACTTAATGGTAGATTAAAACTATGTTATACATTGGGACTCGAACCCAGAATCTTTACTTTTGTGGGCAATGGTCTCATAGATCCCCATTACCAAGTAAAAAATTCTGCTTCAATAAATAAGCAAGCTGCCAAAGTGATGTCACATTGAAAGGCATACACTAGACTGATTATCACATAACATGTACTGATTAATTGTTACTGTTATTTTCATTTTTGCATTTTATAGTTCTACTTGTTGTTATCACACGCACACACATTCGGACTATGAATGTTTAATGTTTCTGTGTTTGCAGAGTGGCGCAGAAGTTTATCGATTGACAGCAGGTGTTGGCGTAGTAGTCTGTTTACGACTCTTTAGGAACCTGCTCTTTGCTGGCTGTTATGATGGTTTCATCTATATATACAATTTACAGGTTTGTGATATATTTTACTGTGGAGTGTATAATCAGAATCTGTAGTTTTTTTTTAATTTTGTGTAAAAAAAGCTTGTTAAAATTTGACTTTTTATATGATCTGAATTTTTAAAACATTTGCGTATAAACATATATGATTATAAATCACCATTCACCATTTAGAAGAGGCACTGAGTTGGGGAAAGAGAGAATACACACACCAAGTTTTCCATTCATGTATACATATAAAAAAGCCAATTTCTTCTTTACTATTAAAAACAGTCTTGATAACAATTTATTTAGTACGGTGACTGGTTTCAATCACTACTGTGGTCATCTTCAGACCAATGAGTAAGAACCTCCTTCTGCTAGAGAATCACTCTGAAGATGACCACAGTAGTGGTCGAAACCGGTCACCGTACTAAATAAATTGTGATCAAGACTGTTTTTAATAGTAAATATTTGTAACATATTTATCACTGTCACTCCCATAATGTATTCAAAAAAAATTTCTTCTTTAATAATAATTATAGCAACAACAACAACAATAATAATAAGCATCAAGGGATAACCAATTTAGTATTGGAGGGCAGCGTGGAGGGTAAAAATCGTAAAGGGAGACCAAGAGATGAATACACTAAGCAGATTCAGAAGGATGTAGGTTGCAGTAGGTACTGGGAGATGAAAAAGCTTGCACAGGATAGAGTAGCATGGAGAGCTGCATCAAACCAGTCTCAGGACTGAAGACCACAACAACAACAACAATAATAATAATAATACTTTTCATTGACATTCTTAATATAGGTGTCTTTTAGTGTGTAGTATATAATCCATTGTTTTATATGGCCCACAAACTTGCAAAGAATTGCAGCAACAGTCAAGGAAGAAGAGTTGTTCTATAGGCATATTAAGCTGCATACATACTGTCACAGGAAACAATTTTCTGTTGCAAACATGTTTCCTACACCGATTTGCAACATATTCGCAACTTTGTTTCTTGTTAAGGTCACTTTTCACATTGGTAGCAAACATTTCTCATGGTGTATTCACATCATCTGCAATGCCATTTTCCATTGTTATTTGTATTGTGTGCTACATTATGTCTAGTGATGAGGAAACTGATTTGGTATGTAGTGGCGCACTATTAACACTCAAATATTCAAACAAACGAAAAGAAAGGCGATGTTGTCAATGGTGGACAAAAACAATCTATAGAAGAGCTGGCAGAATGACTTGGTACTAGAGCTGAACATGGAGATGGCTCTGTGTTCTGTAACTTAACTTCAGTGTTGTCCACTGATTCTGAAATAATGGCAAATAAGGTAACATCATTTGTAATAAATAAATAATCTCTCTCTCTCTCTCTCTCTCTCTCTCTCTCGCACGCGCGCCGACACACACACACACACACACACACACACACACACACACAAGATTTGAAAACAACTATTCCAGTCAACCAGAGAACTTGTTTTTCTACTTTGTTTTTTTGACAATGAGAGATTCATTTCAGTCTTGTTTATTTGTTTCTTATTTCAAAGCCAGTTGTATCTGAAATAGCTTGTGGATACCTGATGGAAGTTCTGAAGCATTATGTAATGACAGTTAAATGAAAAACATTGTTAAATATCAAACAATGGAAACTGTGGTCTGAACTGCCAGAGATGACATTCATGTGTGTGAGTTGTGCTTGCTTGTGTGAATGAACATGTATGTGTTTCTTTTTATGAAGAAGACAGCGACTGAAACCTAATCTATAAATATCTTTTAATTGTGTCTGTCTGCAACTTAACATGTCACCTTTATGGTAAATAGCTATCTGTCTTTCCTTACATTGTTAAATAAGTATTTTATCAAATTTTCTTTTAAAAACTGAATTTATATTGCCAAAATACATGACTGTGTTCCTTGGTATCTATGTTGCTTGTGAATGTGACAGGGAAATCAACACAAGTTTTTGAAGGAAGAGCACATTCACATATTGTTTCATCAGTGCCTCCTGTATTTATGGCAGTTTCTTCAGCATGCAAGTCACATGCTGATCATTGGCATAGGCTTCATCATTATCTTTATTGTCCTGCATTGGAATAATTTGGTAAGCGATTGAGAAGGGGCATTGCAGCCGCCTTGCTTTCTAACCATTCATTTTAATTTTTTCTGTGGAGATAATGATGTTACAGAAGAGCCAGCACCTACTCTCAATATCAAGTCTTCCAAAACTTGTAATAAAATTAATTTCTTTCAGATGCTGGTGACTGAAAACAACTGGCGTGAAAAAGTGTGTGTATTCTCATAGGTACTTCACTTTCCCGTTGTGTGAGAGCAGTTGATGGAAAACACATATTGTCACAGTGCCCTGTTGCCTTATGAGAATGAGTTCTACAGTTACAAGGGGTCATTTATCATTGTGCTACTTGCTGTCATTGACAGCTGTGACAACATTTTCCATTACAGGAAAACATTATGAAACCTTATCCAGGGAGGCATGTTCAAGGTTCAAAAGAAAGAACTGTTAATTTCTGATTGTATGGGGCTAGAACAGTTGGAGAGAACACATTTGGTATTATGGTTTCAGTTTCTGCATCTTCCAAAAATCTATGTTGTTGCAACCTGAGAAGGCACAAATTTTCACCCTTACAGCTATGTTTGAGTCTATAATTTCTTAAGGCAAAATGCTGCAGTGAGGAACCAATATACTTCACAAGGAAGCTATGATTCATACGATTTAAGGAAAGATGAGATGATCCCAGGCACACAGAGATGAGATGGTACTGTATTGGTTTTTCCTGCACTCCAAAACATAATACTCAAAACTTTTAACTCATATAAACAAATCTGTGACTAGTTTACAGATTATTTTTTAAGTCTATAAGGAAGTGTACCATGGCAAAATGACTGTGGATGATTGATACTGTAGTGTATAAAATACAAATTGAAGATAAGCAATCATAATTTTTTATATCTCTTTGTCGATGGTGTCTGTATTTTTACCCTTTGAACATCATTGAGAAACTGCAGCAGGAGATGACTGAATCATTTAGATTTGTATACAGTGTCTGTGCCATTGGCCAATTTTTTTACTGCAGTATTTTCTACTTTTATGCCCTCCCATCAGTATTGCATGAAAAGTGATTGGATTTTCTTCTTGAAGCTGTTGTCAAGAACAGTAGCAGTTTTCTGCAGAGAGATATTTTTTATTACTGTTCTTATACCTCTTACATTGAACATTCCACGGGCACTCTTGTGCGTGTTACAGCAATACCAACTCCAGTGTCTGTTGTCTTGTCCACTCCATTATTTGCAAAACAAACTCAATAGTTACACATGAAAACACACCACAAAATATAAATATATGCTTGTGCCATGCAGCGGTGGTGTTCGGTAGGTGGCTAGTAACATTGTTTACTTTGATGTGCACTGACGCTGCTATTGTTAGCTGTTTCCGTGTTTCAAAACATGTTGCAAACATCAGCCGCAAAGTAGTAGCTGAAATCATGATATGAAACACAGTTAGAAACATATTTGGAAGACAGTGTGAAAATGGCTTTATTCCTAATCTCTGTTTATGTCCTTCCTGTATGTATTAAACACAATTAATTTATCTTAGTGCAGCATATGGTATTTGCATAGAAAAATTGATTCATCCATTTGTTTTGTTGTAAATTACAATAATTCAATTTTTCAGCTGAATGCTTGTTACAAAAATTCTTGATCATAATGCTTCCCCTTGGTTTTCCAGGACAAGGCACTTCTGTCAAGAATTCCTGGACCAGGGAGGATGATCTTCTGCATGGAAGTTGTGAAGAACAGGGTAAATTTTAATGTGACGTGTATATATTTCTCTAAATACTTTTTGTTAGTAAGATTTCAGTTAATCCCCTGTGTTTAAACATTTTTTAATTAGTTAAATGTGAGCTGCAAAGGTAGTGCAGTGAGTATCACATTGCACTTGCATTCAGGACGATGGCATTTCAAATTCCCATCTGCCCATCCTCTTTTTTTTTTCCCCACTAAATCATTTAAGACAAACAGAAAGGACATGGTCAGTTTTGCTCTCTATCTGTCCCCCATTCTGAACTTGTTCTCCACGTCTCATGACCTCGTTGTAGACAGGGCGCTGAACCCTAATCTTCCTTCTGTTACTTGGAGGATACTGATATAATAAACAATAATTGAAGACTTTTGATTGTAGCAATAGATGTGCTGTTATGTTAGCATATTTTGCTTTTTGTGTTATGGAATCCGTGTTCATTGCATCCACTACGTGTAGATTTTGGAATAACATAATTAGTGGTGCTTTGTGTTATGCTTCATGAACGGCCAATTAGTAGAAGGTTAATATCTGTAGTCTTCAGTCATTACACATTCACTTTTGTATTAAAGTTGTTTCCGTGCTTAATCCCAAATATATCAATCACAAACATCCAGCCTTCAGTGAATTTGTGTCCAGTAATCAAGCACACAAGTTCACTGAAGAATTAACAATTATTGTAAGCATGTAAATGTGAGTGACCTGTTTTGCTATAGATGAGGAGTATTTCTTCATAAAAATTAATTAGATTCCAAACCCATTAGCAAACAAAAATTGTGCAACAGTGCCATACTCCAGGGCTGTAAACCTACTTGAACAGGCAGTTATATTGCAGCTGCTGTTTCGCTTATGTAAATATTGGTTGTCTGTTCTTGAATGTCATTAATTATCACAAGAATAATACTGCCATCAACTGGTGATAGCCCCAAGTGTCTCATACAGACTTCTAATACTTTGACATGTATTTATAGTTCATGTAAAGTTATGCAATGGGATATACATCTGTGGAATTGATTTTCACACAGGAAATTATACTCTATTAAATTTTAAGGATGATAAGGGAATTTACACCATATTTTTTGTTTGAATGCATGGTTTCATGGCAATATGAATTATTAAAATTTTTTCTTTCTCAGGCTTCCAGCCACATCAGGTGGTTAAAATCCCATGAGCTTTCAACCAAGCTCTCCTCATTCATTGTCAAGTGGTAAGAATGATTGCTGTGTTGCCATGGCCGCGTCGTTATATAGTCGCACTGCTGGCTGTGACTTCACTAGTGCTCTCTTCCTCGCCGTATATGGTAATGTTTTCGTCCCGCGTCCGTTGCGCCTTTCAGGTCCCAGGTTGTGCTGAGCTGCAAACCGCTATCCTTGTTGATGGTGTTTTCAGAGTTTTTTTTTTTTATTTCAATAGCTTCTTTTATGACACTATCCCAAAATCCCTTCGTCCTCGTAACGACAGATGTTTCGTCGAATAGAATTCGATGTCTGTTTTCTAAGGGGAGTTCTGCCACGGCTGATTTTTCTGGATAGCGTAGGCGTAAGCACCTCTCGTGTTCCGTCCCACGTTGCTCCACAGTGCGTACTGTTTGGTCGACATAGTAACAACCACACTGACACACTGACATGGTATCTTGTACACTCCAGGCGTTCTAAGCCCTAGATCGTCCTTCACAAGCCTCACCAGCTGTCGAATTTTTGCTGGGGGCCTGAACACAGATGAAATGTTATATCTCTTCGGGAGCTGGCTAACTTTACCCGACACCGTACCACAGAAAGGCAAAAACACAAGTTTCTTGCTTGCTTCTTCCGTGGTGTTCTCTACTCTGTTGGTGTGTTTCTTGCTTGTCACACCAGATATAGCCTGTGACGCCTGTCCGTGGCTGTACCCATTTTCCCGGAAGACTTTTCGGAGGTGGCTCTGTTCTAGTGGCAGACTTTCAGCGTCTGAGACGACTTTAACATGACAGATGAGGGTATTCAGAACGCCAAGTTTTTGTGCCGAATGGGAGTGTGCAGATACCGATCTGTGTGTGTCGGTTTCCTTTAGACACTGTGGCTGAGGTGCCCATTGATTGGTTTGCCATCGAACAAGGACGTCAAGGAAGGGCAATGCACCATCTGTTTCGACTTTTATCGTTAACTTGATGTTGCAGTGAATACTGTTCAATTGTTCTAAGAATTCTCCCCGTTTTTCACGACCATGGGGCCAGATGATAAAAGTGTCATCGACGTAACGATAAAAGCAACTTGGCTTAGCTGGAGCCGTGTCCGAGGCAATGTCTTCAAATTTTTTCATAAAAAGGTTGGCCATGGATGGAGCTAATGGGCTTCCCATCGCCATGCCGTCCAACTGGTCGAAATACTATGTAGGAAATACGACAATGTCAATGTGTGCTTAAACAGCCCCACAATTGTGCATCAAATAATTGGGAGAGAAGATCTATACAGTCTTTGACTGGAACACGTGTAAACAGGGAGACCTCATCCAAACTAACCATTATATCTCCTTGACTAAGATGCAGTTGTTTAATTCTGTTGATAAAGTCGTCGGTGTTCTTGATGTGATGCACACGACGACACACATGCAGCGCAAGGAGGCTGGCCAGGTGTTTTGCCAATCTGTAAGTGGGTGCCCAGTGGATTCTCCTCTTCCTCTTCATCCCATTGTGAACACCACAGTGATGTTACAGCCAGCAGTGCGACTATATAACGACGCGGTGACGGCAACACAGCAGTCATTCTTACCACTTGACAATGTCTGAGGAGAGCTCGGTCGAAGCTCAAGGGATTTAACCACCTGACACGGCTGGAAGCCCGAGAAAATTTTATTAAACTGTATTTTTTATCTGGCACTGAGTAAAGATGATTGAGTTACATACAGGTAATAGAAAATGAGCAGCCACAATTAACTCTGGGTACAAAGAACAGATAATTCTATATGTGTGGATATTCCTCAAATATATGATGGTGAAGGAAGCTGATAGAGAATTGTGTTCTTATGTGACTTAGAAAGCTGAATGGTGGTGGTCAACAACAGTCCTCACAAAAACTCACAGAAGAAGATATTAATGTATTCATATTTGTACTCAGACAAAATGTCTATACAAAATGAGACTAGTAAGAATGAAGAATCCAATTTTGTCTCAACACAGTATTTCAAATAGTATTTATATTTTTTATATACTTGGCATTTAAACACTCTCAGCAGCGCTAACCTAACTGGTCACATAGGTCTCATTATTGTTTTACCACTTTTGGTCCACTCTCTCATAGGATTTACATTGTGCACATTTCATAATCCTCTGTTGCACTACTGCAAAATTGTTTAGTTGTTATAATTAATGTAGTGTTACAGGTGACGTGTGTGTGTGTGTGTGTGTGTGAAATAAATTCACTGTTTTACCTGCACTCTCATGCAGTATGTAGATTTACATTGTGCACATTTCATAATCCTCTGTTGCACTACTGTAAAATTGTTTAGTTGGTATAATTAATGTTGTGTTACAGGTGACGCGTGTGCAAATGTGTGTGTGTGTGTGTGTGTGTGAAATAAATTCACTGTTTTACCTGCACTCTCATGCAGTATGTATTAGGTGCTCATGTTAACCATATGGACAGATTTATACAATGTAAAAAAATGTTCATTTAACTACTATATCATAATGTTAGACCAGTCCTCTTGCATCTGGGTAGATGCACATAGGAAAAATTTGAAAGAAAATCTGATGTGTGAATATTTGCCTAACAGTTAACTATGAGAAACTAAAATGTTATAAACATAATTCCAGGTCATAGCATCAAGTAAAGCAAACAACAGACTAGAGGCTTGGAGCTTTCCACCTGAAATCAGAAAATATATGAAAGACATTAGGCACCGTTGATTGTGCATTCCATTGCTGTATTGAGAATTTTACACTTCAGCATTGTAAAGGTATTTATGTCAATTTCAAAATGAAAATCATATTTTATTTTCAGAAAAACATGTGTTGTTTATATGCATTATTTTAAAGAACAGTATCTCCAAAATGAAACAAATCAAACCAATAAAGCTGTTACTTTCATGCAACAGTAGACAAAAATAGGTACATCCGCTATGTAATAATATTGTTTATCTTTATTTGATCGTAGTTCAAATTTATTTTTCCTGTTTATTTATCACAGTGTGAGGCACACAATCAAACACATACACACACATGAAATTCAAGCTTCCGCAACAAACTGTTGCCTCACCAGGAAAGACGGAAGGAGAGGGAAAGACGAAAGGATGTGGGTTTTAAGGGAGAGGGTAAGGAGTCATTCCAATCCCGGGAGCGGAAAGACTTACCTTAGGGGGAAAAAAGGGGTATACACTCGCGCACACACACACACACACACACACACACACACACACACACACACACACACACGCGCGCGCACATATCCATCTGCACATACACAGACACATGCAGACATTTGTAAAGGCAAAGAGTTTGGGCAGAGATGTCAGTCCGCCTCGACTGACATCTCTGCCCAAACTCTTTGCCTTTACAAATGTCTGCTTGTGTCTGTGTATGTGCGGATGGATATGTGTGTGTGTGCGCGAGTGTATACCTGTCCTTTTTTCCCCCTAAGGTAAGTCTTTCCGCTCCCGGGATTGGAATGACTCCTTACCCTCTCCCTTAATACCCACGTCCTTTCGTCTTTCCCTCTCCTTCCCTCTTTCCTGACGAAGCAACCGTTGGTTGCGAAAGCTTAAATTTTGTGTGTATGTTTGTGTTTGTTTGTGTGTGTCTATCGACGTGCCAGCGCTTTCTAGATGATGTGACTTACCTAACGAAAGCGCTGGCACGTCGATAGACACACACAAACAATATATGTATATATGTGTGTGTGTGTCTGTCTGTCGACCTGCCAGCACTTTCATTTGGTAAGCACTGTCTGCCTGTGTCCATTCATGCGAATGGACAGTTTGTTGCTGGTCATTCCCACATACAATGCGTCACAGTGTAGGCAGGTCAGTTGGTAGATCACGTGGGTGCTTTCACACGTGGCTCTGCCTTTGATCGTGTACACCTTCCGGGTTACAGGACTGGAGTAGGTGGTGGTGGGAGGGTGCATGGGACAGGTTTTACACCAGGGGTGGTTACAAGGGTAGGAGCCAGAGGGTAGGGAAGGTGGTTTGTGGATTTCATAGGGATGAACTAAGAGGTTACGAAGGTTAGGTGGACGGCGGAAAGACACTCTTGGTGGAGTGGGGAGGATTTCATGAAGGATGGATCTCATTTCTGGGCAGGATTTCAGGAAGTCGTATCCCTGCTGGAGAGCCACGTTCAGAATCTGATCCAGTCCCGGAAAGTATCCTGTCACAAGTGGGGCACTTTTGTGGTTCTTCTGTGGGAGGTTCTGGATTTGAGAGGATGAGGAAGTGGCTCTGGAAAAGTTGTTCATCAAAGAAATGGGAGTATGAGTATCAAAACCATATCCTCAACATTGCATCAGTTATCGAAACACTGCTCAAATGAAATATTCCCATCTATCTAAACACTTATTTCACTTCCGTCCATTAGTCCCTGAAAGTAGGGGTATAGGGGGGTGGGGGGTGGGGGATGCACAGGAAGAAGGAATCTAGATGTAGGGTGTTCTTGTTCACTAACACGCTTCCGGAACTGATAACAGTGAATGAAAATTAAACACAATGTGAAGCTGACTCACATATTATTTAACTAATTTACTTCTATTTCTGTTACAGGTGTTACCTAACATGTAAAGATGATGGCCATTGCTGATCGTCAGTCGAGCTGTTATCCAGGGATATGAATTTCAGAGAAGTCTCTTGACTGGTTTTAACTTATTTTATGACTCCTACCTAATATTTTCATTGAAGAAATGCCATTATTTCCAATGACTCGCCTGAGTGCTATTTTGTTTAACTAGGTGGTCAAGAATCTCAGTTCAGTGACTATAAATGTACTAATTTGTGTGTATGTGCAGTTGTTGCTATTGTGAGACCAGTTATGAAGAAAAAGTACTATCTTTAAGCATAAACACTGTTTGATACTGATATACAAATGTACAAAGTGTGCATAGTTTTGATTAAATTTATAAAATGGGGTAGGTTCTCTCTCATAAAGTGTAGATATTTCTGATACTTGTGAATATACATCTTTAACAAAATGTAAAAGAAAAGCTTGTGGATATGTGGGATCTAATCAGTACATCAGAAAGTTTGTTACTTCATCGACATTTTAAATGTTTTTCATTTCTTGATTGCATGTTATTTTAGCATTGTCATTTCTTTTCAGTTTGAATGCTTGGTTTCAGAAACCATTTTTATGTTAAAAAACTATTGTGGAATTTAAATTCATTCCATGTTTCACACAGAAAATGCTGCATATTGAGCAGTTACGTATTAACTCTGCAGTGGGAGGGATTTTGATTTTTTACAGTGAAACACACAAGGTTTCTTATGAACAAACAAACAAAAAAATTGTTTATGTTTGACAGGTTAAAATACTTTTAAAGACATTTTGTCCATGACCATTGTGATATGTATTTTGTTTTTGAAACCATATTATATTCTTTTTTTTTTTTAATTATGCCTTATGAGTTGACCTTTCTTCATGAATGATTTTTATTTTCATAAGAGAAAAGTCATGGGTTGTTTATCCTGCACAGAGAAATGAGCTATTATTTTGATTTTCTGGTGTTTAATATCTTACAAAAACCTGAATGATTACATTGATTTCACTGATACATCAATAATTAGGTAAGTAGTACTATCCTTTTGGAAATTCTGAATTTATATGAACCGTTGGTAATGTACAACTCATTTAATTTTAAACGCATTCATGACACGTGGTTACAATCTTGACCAGTTTCATCCATACATTGGCCGTCTTCAGAATCCATATTCTGAAGATTACCAACATATCCTGTCCGTCCAAAATGTTTTCAGGCTAGACTAATAAAAACTAGATAAAAGTTAAGATGTTGTTGTAATGATTCAGATGTTCTGCATAGTCCCCCCACCCTCCCCCTCCCCAACATTCATACCACCATGTAAAACTGTCAAGAAAGTCGTTCTGTGGGATGTTGTTCTACTTGTGCATCACATTGGCTTGGCTTGAGTAATTGTATGGATAAAAAAACTACTCATGAAGCCATAGCACGAGAAAACACATATAAATGTCGAGGAACCATGCAAGCTTTTGAAACTAGTGACTCATCCTTCTGGCAGAAGCATTTAAGCAGAAGGAAGAGAGTTGAAGGAAAATTATTGGGGTGGCTTAGGAATGAGGAGAGCTACGAAAAAGTTGCCCAGAACACCAGCTCGGAGGAGACTCACCATACAGAATGAGAAGGAAAAACTGTTTATTGTGGACTGCACTGTACGAGATTTGAGATTGAGGCTTTCAAATCTCATCTGGTGTGGTCCCATTCAGTCTTTTCTTCTCGTCCTGTTCAGAAAGTCTCCCCTGCCTTTGGGGCTCTGCGTGACTTTTTTGCAACTCTCCCCATGTCCTAAACCATGCCAGTCCTTTTCCTTCATTCCTCTTTCTTCCCCTTGAAACCTGCCAGAAGGAGGCGGCACTGGTTCCAAAAGCTTGCACATTTCCATAACTTTTATTTGTTTTCTCTCCTGCTGTCACTCGGTGAGTAGATTTTTTTTGTTAATACAGTTTATTATATTTTCAAAAATTGATGATTTTTGTTGATGCATTGGCTTCAATATCAGTTATGTCGTCAGAACATTGAATCTTCACATGAATTTCTGCACTTTGTAATTTTATTGTAAGTTTGTAATGGTAAATCATATTTTGTTGCCAGTGATGATGATTTTTTTGGGGGGGGGGGGGGGGGGGGATTGCTTGTCTTTTGCATTCAGTCAAGTCATGGCAGGTATCCACCCATCATTGTTTTTGTTCAGGGGTAAAAGTGTGGGGGACAACATTGCACACAATTTTCTCTTGTTCAGAGTGTTCTGAAGAACATGTTGAACACTTGATTTAGTGATGTTGCTCCATTGCAATTTGTGACACAACAGCATTGATACACTACAGCCTCATGTCCATTACTCCTACATCTACGCCTACATCCATACTCTGCAAACCACTGTGATGTGCATTGCAAAGTGTATGTCTCAATGTACCAGTTTAGGATTTCTTGCTGTTTGATTCACAAATGGAATATGGGGAGAATGATTGTTTGTATGCCTTTGTGCATGGTGTATTTATTCTAACCTTGTCCTCATGATCTCTATGTGAGTGATACGTAGAGGATTGTAGTATATTCCATGAGTCATCATTTAAAGCTGGTTCTTGAAACTTTTTTAATAGACTTTCTTGGGATAGTTTATGTGTAACTTCAAGAGTCTGGCAGTTCAGTTTCTTCAGCCTCACTGTAACACTCTCCTATGGATCAAACAAACCTATCACCATTCACATTGTCGTTCTGTGTATACTTTCAGTATGCTTTGTTAGTCCTCTTTGATACAGATCCGACATACTTGAGGAATATTCTAGAATGGGTCCCACGAGAGATTTGTAGACTGATTGCACTTCCCTAGTAGTCTACCAATAAACTGAAGTCTACCATTTGATTTATCCACAACTGAGCCTTTGTGATTGTTCCATTTCATATCCCTACAAAGTGTTACACCCAGATACTTGTATGAATAGGCCAATTCCAACTGTTACTCACTGATATTATAGTCATATGAACAATTTTTTTGTTTTGTTTTGTGAAGTGCAAAATTTTACATTTTTGAACATTTACAGCAAGTTGCCAATCTTAGTACCACTTTAAGATCTTATCAAGATCTAGCTAAATATTTATCTAGCTTCTTTCAGACTGTACTTCATTATAGATAACTGCATCATCTGCAAGAAGACTGAGGTTACTATTAATGTTTTCTGCAAGGTCACCAATACACATCATGAACAGCACGGGTCCCGACACACTTCCCTAGGGGACACCTGAAGTTACCTCTACGTCTAACGATTACTGTCCATCCAAGATAACATGATGCACCCTCCCTACCAAAGAGTCCTGAATCAAGTTACAAATTTCGCTTGATACCCTATATGATTGAACTTTTGACAATAAGCATAGTTGTGGTACTGAGTCAAACACTTTTTAGAAATCAAGAAATATTGCACCTACCTGACTGCCTTTATCCAAAGCTTTCAGTATGTTGTGAGAAAATAGTGAGTTGGGTTTCAAATGATCGATGTTTTCTGAATCCATTCTGGTTGGCATGGAGGAGCTCATTCTGTTCAAGATATCCCATTACGTTTGGTCTCCAAATGTGTTCTAAGATTCTACAAGAAATCAATATCAAGAATAGTAGATGGTAGTTTTCTGGATCACTTATCTTATCCTCTTTGTAGACTGGTGTTACATGTGGTTTCTTCAAACTAGTGTGCACTTTTCTTGTTCAAGCGATCCATGATAGACTATAGTTAGAAGAGGGGCTAACTTACCCAAAAATTCAGTATTCAGTCTCATAGGGATTGCATTGGGCCCTGGAGCTTTGTTCAGTATTAATGATTTCAGCTGTTTCTCAACACCACTGACACTAATACTGATTTCATACACTTTTCAATGGTTTTGATTTCAGCTGTTTCTCTACACCACTGACAATAATACTGATGTCATTCATCTCTTCAGTGGTATGAGGATTAAACTGGGGAATTCTCTCGGGTTTTCCTTTGGAAGGAACATTTAAAACAGTGTTAAGCATTTCAGCTTTTGCTTTATTATTCTCAGTGTCAGTTACTATCTAATACCCTAGGGATTGGACACTATCTTTGGTGCCACTAACAGCCTTTACATACGAGCAGAATTTCTTTGGGTTTTGTGAAAGATCATTTGACATTATTCTGCTATGGTAGTCATTGATGGCATCATGCTTTGCTATCTTGACAGCCAAACATGTTTTATTCAGCACCTCACTATCTACAGTCCTAAGCTGTCTTTTACACCTGTTCTGTATTAGTCTCTGTTTCTTTAGGAGTTTCTTTACTGTGATTGTATACCATAGAGGGTCCCTCCCTTTATGAACTGTCCCACTGATTACATATCTATCCAGTCCATGGTCGACTACCCTTTTGAACTTGAGCCATAGTTCCTCAACATGCCCTTGCCCTCTGCTGCAAGTTTCAAGTTCCTTATTGAGATAAGACACTACTGATTTTTTGTATCTAGTTTACTCAACATATATGTCTTTCTACTTGTTTGAGTTGTACTTTGGTAATGCTTGTTGCCACAACCGTGCCATGATCACTGATACCAGTTTTGATGTGGACATCCTTAAAGATGTCAGGTCTTTTTATTGCCTTTAGATCCAATATATTTCCATTATATGGGGTTCTGAATTATCTGTTATAGATAGTTTTCAAAGAATGCATTTAGTAATGTTTCACAGGATGTCTTTGTTGAGCCCACTGCTAACAAAACTGTAATTTTTCCAGTTAAGACTGTCGACTAACAACTGACAGGACAAATCACATCTGTTATTTACAGTTGTCAGTTCAAGCTACTGTCATAGGTACTTGCTGATGTCACTATAATGCCAAGAATAAAATCAATCTCAGAACTTTTTGGACAGGTGAGGAGGAGGAGGAGGAGGAGGAGGAGGAGGAGATTAGTGTTTAACGTCCCATCAACAACGAGGTCATTAGAGACAGCTTTTGGACAGATGATGTGTGCTTGGAACTGGTACTGATTTTAATCACAACATATGCTCATGTCTAACGTAAAAGGGAATGTATAATCCATCACTCACTCACTTCTCTTGAAAGAGCTTTTTCTTTATTTGCAGCGTCCAAATTTTACATGATTTTAGATGTCCTGTGTAGCACTGTAGTACATATGTGTGCAGCAGTGCAGACTGTTCTTTATAACATGAAGGAAAGTAGCATAAAGAGAACTCTGACTGCTCACAGTATTATATGTAACAGATTGTACAAAAGTAATGTTACTTTATCCTGGAAAAAGAGATCTTTTAAAGCTAAACCACATTTAGGTTAGTTCACCAGTACATTATCCTCTAACAATGTAGTATTCTGCATATTCTTTACAGAAAATTATAGTTGTAATGCTTTTTGTCTGAAATGATGTCCGGAAATGTAAACTAAATGTCAGATAATACAATAGAAAAAGCCTTTTGTTTAAGAAAAAAACTTTATCAGTTAATAGACTTGTATGGAACATGCAATAGATATTGCCAACATGTAGGTTTCAGTTATTTTCAACTATTTCTTGTAATGTACCTGTAACAGTTTCATTGTGATTGTTAAGTGTATGTAAGTGCATTCATTGTGCTTGCAGTCTTGTGCTGCTGTTTTGTTATTATCAGAGACTGACTATTAATATTCAATATTGGATCAAGTCAAAGTCTTATACACATACATAACCTCATTTGTAGATGGGTTTTAATTTCTAAGAATATTCTAATGACACTCAGTGTATCATCTCCAGTAATCATTATATTTGAGGCCAGCCTACAGGAAGTCACTTGCAATGAAGACTCTCATATATTTGAGTAGTCTGCTGCCTGTATTGTCTTATCACTAGTTGTCTGTTCAATTTAATGAGCCTTTTTGCATTTAATGCTAATCTCAAATTTTCAGTGTCAGAATGGAGAGTGAAAGATAAGCGTATTAGGCTTGTTCAGAGAGTGCAGAATGAAGAAAGTATATGAAGTATTGATGAATAAAATATACAATACAGAAAGTACATGAAGAGAGTGAAAGACTCTAGACTGACCGAAAGATAAGCTAATTTCAGTGAAGGAAGAAACCAAATGAATAAAATAATAAAAGAATATAATTAGACAGGAAATAGTCTGGAAAGGAAGCATAAAAACAAAGTTATGGTTGTAACAAAGAAATACAGAATCACTCAGATAGAAGACAGTGTGCTTATCTATGAAAGGGAAAAAATATCATGAGGACAAATAAAAGAGCAAATCAAAATTCAGATAGGTTTGCCAGAAATTGGTTTATTTGCCTCACAGCAGGGTTACAAGTGCTAACAAAATAGTTACACAGGACAGATATTGTTTATACTTGAATCAAAATCAGTTATACAGGACAGATATTGTTTATACTTGAATCAAAATCCTCCTGCCTAGATAAATTTAGAAAGTAATTCATATCTGTACTGTCAGTATGAATTACAATATTTAATAACCAATGCATCATCATTTTTCAGAACTGTCTGAAACACTTTGTATCTGTGCTGTGTATATGGTTGAGTGAGTGGAAATTTGGTGTTTTTCTGAGCAAGTGAAACTATGTTGTTTCCTACTTGCACAAACAGTTATGTTGTTAGATCATCACATGTTCTTCATGGCATTTAATTGACAAATATTACATCACCACTCTTATCACAGTTATGCTTTTAAGTCAAACTAAATAATTTGTGGCTCTGTCAGACTAGAGGGACCCACTATCTGTCAGCAATTTTCTGAAACTATTCTCTAGTAGGAGAAATTACTGCCATTGGCAATAATCTTTAATTTTATGGAAGCATGGACAAATTGTGTCACTCCATCATATCAAAATTCCTCTAATGCTAATGGATTCTCCGTGTTGTATTTTGGAAGCAAGTAAGGCTTTCAGTTGTTTTACCAATAACTAAACGACTTATTTAAAAATCTGATTATTGGGGGAAGGGGGGTAGTGATGGTTCTGCTTCCTCTCACTCTCCTTACGATGAGTTCTCTGAATGAGCTGATTGTCTCCTGTCTTGTAGTTTGATGTTCTTCTTTGGGTGACCATTTGGTGTTATGTAGACCTGTAAGTATTCAAGACCTGATGTTAATGGGATGTATTTTTGTCTTATAATGGTGCCCTTGAAAAGCCCCTACCTAATATCCTGCCCATTCATTGTTTTCCTGCCTATTTGTTGTCTAATCAGAGCTTATCTCAGTCTCCATCAAACCTGTCATTGAGAGGATGTCCAGTGCTGATATTGCTTTTGACTCATACTGCAGTATTATTATTATTTTTTTTTTTTTCAAAATAAAGAAATGAAAGCTCTTGTAATTTGATGCTTGAAGAGAACAGTATTATCAGAAGCTAATTGTCATATTAATTGTTGAGTCGTAATATTTTGAAATCACAATAACACAAGTTTGGCTCCTATAAGTCTTGTCTCTCCTCCACCCCCCACCCCCCACTCCCCCTCTCTCGTAAGCTCAGATTACTTTTCAATCTGTCCCTGTGTCAAGTGAACTAAACTCAAAATAGCAGAAACATGTACATAAATTAGCAGTTGTTTTGAAAGATATGGCAGTTGTATCTACAAAGAGCTAGTTTAAATTGCTCACTTCTTGTTGTACATTACACACATATTCGTAGTTAGTATTTCTCACTCACTATACAGAGCAAGCGGTTAGGAACACAGAGCCCTGTAAATTAGATATTAAATATTGAAGTTCACTTTTTGAACTTACATTCTTTAGAACACCCATGTATTGCTCACATTTCTTTGCCAGTGTCACACTAGAAAATTATTTGACAATGGAAAGTCAGTGGAATGTGTAGTCGAGGCATTGAGTTATCAACATACACATAAACAAGATTGAGAATGTTGCTGAGCTTTTGGACAAATCTTCTTGTAGAGCTAACAGAACAGAAATACACACACTGCACACAGAGCACAGTGTACTCAGCCTGAACAGCCATGCAGGTGTATGTGTGTGTACATGTATTCACTTAGCTGTGAAGGAGGATTCATCCAAAAGTTCAGCTGTTTTTTCAGTCTTGCTTAAATGCCTAACTATTACTCAATATCAGATCAGTGATTTGGTAGATGCACCAACAGATTCCTTATGATGTGTGCACTGTGCCTCCTTTCCCATTGCGTGTACTGACTTTCTGGGTGAAAATAGAGTTGTGTCAGATGGGAGACAGGTGAAGGATAACAAGCTGAAGCTAGCCAACCATCCAGCTGCATCATACCTCATTTCATCCAGAGTTAAGGCAAAAGTTTATCAACATGCCGACATACAGACATTTCTCTCAGGAGGAGATTAATCGGTATGTGGTGCTTGTAATATACAAACAACAGCCCACTTTGCTTGCTCAGGAGAGGCTGTCAGTGGATTGGTGGTAGTCTGGCTCTCTGTTGTGTCAGATCCTTTCAACATTTTTGTAATAACTCCCAACTGTTATCCAAAGTGACTCATAACAATTAGGCACCAAGAATTTCCAATATATGACTGCAAAATACACATGCAAATTTTTCTAGTTTGAATTTAATGAAGTTTCACTTGATTTCTGAAGCAAATCATGTCATTACAATTTACACTCAGTTACAAATTATTGTATATGCCCAGTGTTCAAGTGTTACAATACCAGAAGAGTTTAAGTGTCAGTTTGTCAGCAGGCACACTCTCATGAAACTGTATGTTTCAGCTGTGCTTGCTGATTTACTTAACCTCTGTGAAGATGTAATGGATTCTACACTTAAAGAAACCACATCCTTTGATCTTTTGACAATAACAACAAACTATTGTTCCTTTGGTAACCACAAAATTCATTATCATTTTTGGTAAAGTTACTTTGATTCATATTTAATGGAGCTTCTGATCTACCCTTTTATTTCTTCAATGGTAAGATGATTGTTGCACCGTAACTGACTTTCTGTCCTTCAGTTATTTTGTGAGTCATGGTACAAGCCTGCTTAGGTTAACTGATAAAATGAAATTTGGTGTAATTGGAATATGTATTCAACGGAAATGAGATCAGTCACAATGAACAACTTTTACTCTTGACACTAATAAATTTGGAGGAATCAAGTCTGCTGTTACCGCAAAGTGTCCTCACCTGCTAATGGATATGCATCACTTTCTCACTTCCAGTGCCCAATACCAACAAGGTATATATCTGTTATGCACCTCTAGAGTCAATAACCTTTATTAAATCATTGATGTTATATTCACATCCAACTGTCCACAACTGATATAATAGTAAATATGTCAGTTCTATGAGGTCTTAAAGTGTATACCACAGTGTTCTTTCTTTTTTAAATTGTACTTCTAGTTTACTTTTTACATGTGACTTCTTTTTGAAATGTGCTTTTAGCAATGTACCATATATGACTAAATAATGTTCAGTTCCAATATAATTAAATTGAATGAAACATATTGTTGCAATTATCGATCACCTTGACTTCTTTTAAAAATGTTTTCTTTAGACTTAAATATTATTTTTTCTATTTTTTAAAGAATAGAACAAGAAATAAGAGGAGGAAATCAAGGATAACCATTTGCAGAGTTTTGTAAAATATGAGCCCATATTTTTTGTAGTATCTCCCAAAAGAAAGTCACTGTTTTTTGTATCCTAAAGATAAACAGTAAACGTGATCCATTGACTAATTGTACTTAATTGTGAGATAATTTTTTTTTTTACAAAACTAGGCCTTACTGAAAGTATGCTGTGATGTATTTTACTTTCTATTTCACCCTGTACAGAATTCTGTTGTTGAGCAGAGATGTCATCTTGTGTGTGTTACAGGTCCAAATGAAAATAATTCTTTTTATTTTGATGTGCTAGTAACTCTATAATTGATGTTCATTCCAACACAAACTGAAGCATTTATGCATTCAGTAGATTGTTTATTAATGATTCAGGTCTTAATATTTATGCTCTCCCACAGGAAACTGCATATATTTAAAGTAAAATGACACTGTATATGCAGTATAAGGGCTTTTATTTGCTGTGGTAGAACGAACTATGTGTTGATAATAAAGAAATAGATTTACTGGTATATCTATTTCTGAAGGTTATAAAAAGTATGAAGCCTTTGTCTAAAAGTGTCAATTGATGTTCACGTTTCCAAACAAAAAGATTAACAAAATTTTGTGTGTCCAGAGGGTAACTAAAAGTGGAAAATGGTTGAAAAAAATGTAAGAAACATTTTCAGTATGTGTTAGTAGATGATACTAAAATTACCTAGATGTCATCATTCAGTATTTTTGGCATATGTCCTTAATAATATTGTTTGTA
The DNA here is from genome assembly GCF_021461395.2 of Schistocerca americana. Lineage (NCBI taxonomy): Eukaryota > Metazoa > Arthropoda > Insecta > Orthoptera > Acrididae > Schistocerca > Schistocerca americana. The sequence continues at coordinate 209,642,347 of NC_060119.1, forward strand.
CCATAAAAATTATAGAAATATAGTGCAAACAATACCTCAGACATGGAATAACGACTGCCAAACAAAAGTGCTTGAGAGGTCATTGTACAATTGATAATCAAGTTTCTTCTGGCATTTCCTTCACTTTATCTTTGTTCTCCTTGGTATATCTAGACCGTTCCTAAAATGGGAGGCTTAAAAAAAGAAAAAAAAATTCTTTTGGGTTTGCCCTCCTTGAAGTCCTTTCTAATTTCCTTTTGCTCCATTTCATGGTGGAAGGGATCTACAGTTAAAATTTGTAAAAAAGCATTGCCTATTACAATTTTTGTTATTTATTTATATGGGGCTGTTCAGTCACATGGACACACCACCATTTACATAGTCTTCCTCTTTATGAGGTACCCTATCAGTTTTTGATTCATACTATGGTATAACTAACTCCATCATTACTGAATGTGACTATTTGATACACTAAATTTTGTTTGAAAGTGATAAATTACTTATGCATTACCACCAAAGCAGTGATATGGCAAAATTGAGTGGTCCAGTAATTATTGTTCAACTACGTTCCATTAGACAAAGCTCAAAAGCTTGAACATGTTCAAGAGAAAATTTTACTCAACAACGTTGATGTTTGAGCCAAATTACTCTCTTAAATTGTTAGATTACAATCACAGCCTCACTTTCATCAAACAGTGGATGATATTTAAGCTCGAGGGTAAGATCTTTTATACCAGATACTGTTATATCTGTGACCCCTTGAGTAAAGAAAAACTTAATGATGTTAGTTGAAACCAATGGACAGTTGACACAAAATATTGTAATGTTTTCATCCTTAGTAGGTAGGTGATATTCCAACTTTAAAAAACTGAATAGCAGTTGCAATAAATTCACGGTTGGAAACTGATTGGGAGGTTGCAGTTAATTGTTTTAAAAGTGTTGGTACATTGTGTAAATAGTTTGTTCCAGTACTCTTTGTTTTTTGTATTAAAAGTTTATTCGAATAAATGTAGTTCTTTTAAAAATTTGTAGAGGATAAGAGGCTTTCTTATTATGAGATAATCCTAGTTTACTGTACTAGTCAAGGCAAAGCTGTTAGTCTTGGTGTATTTATTGTTAAGTTAATTTTGGGGACTATTTTAGTCATAAGCTACTTGTAGTGGGGACTGATCACATAAGTGGAAGCTTCATTCTTGCCATATGGAGGTATGTATATTCATAGACATCCAAATGTGTTTTGTATATAATGATTAACAATTTGTACAGTGATAGTGCTTGTGTGTTACTCACAGACGTTTGCTCTTGTATTTATTGAGGCTGATGACTTATCATTTTCATTCAAAAAGCTCTCACCATTAGTTCTCATGTTCTGCAGCGTTGTATCAATATGCACCAAGTGTCACACAAAGAATCCCAAAGAATGACTTATGTCAATTCCTGGAGGAATTTCTGAGCTGTTTTAATGAAAAAGTGAAATAAAGTCCAGTTTTCCATGTCCCCTGCGGGGGTATATCACGAGTAGTGTGTCTTATATTCAACAGTTCCTGTGTAGCAAACATGGGTGGCCCCAGAAATTTGTGTTTGGGGGGGGGGGAGGAATATAAATTTTTTTGTGTAAGTAACTTGATTAGTTTTGAGACATGTCATGCTACAAGAACTAAATTTTATAGATGACACAAAAACTTCTGTAGAATTATGGTTATCTGCTCAATAAATGAATAAAAACTGTGTACTGCAGATTCCAAGAAGAATTGAAAGGGGCAGGGACTTCATTCATAATTCTTGAAGTCATCTGGATTAGGAGAACCCATATCATCAGTCAATACATTGTGAAATGGATTTCCAGTGTCCTAGATGGCAGCAGGAAGCCAATAAAATTGTCTCAAGTAAAGAATTCTGAATTCAATATATTGCTTTTCATCGTTCTAAAATGCTGTTGGTAGGCTGACTGATTGCCACAAAGCATGACAAGTTCCACTTTTTTTCCTTGGAAATACACTGAACTGTTAGTTGTGATCTCATTTGTATTTAAATTAACAAGAATTTCTAGCCTGCTGTGCTGTAAAACGATATGAGGACGATTGCTCTATCAACTAGATTTCGTAATACAGTGTAGTAAGTATGTGATTTTGTCGGTTGAATAAGCAGTTTTAAAAGAATGAAGTCATGAAAGAATTTTGCGTCAGACCACAAAGTTATGCTTTACAACTAATGATCTTGCTGCCATTGGGATACTAAATCCTTGACTGTTTTTAGTTGCCCCATTTTGACTCATTCATACATAATCAGCTTAAAATCATTATCTTCAATCTGCTTTGAAGTTATGGTTGTAGTGGCCTATTCTCCCAATTGACTGCTTTGCCTTTTCCAGTATCCTTTGCAAAGAAGTTGCTGTTGCAGAACATGAACTTTTATGTCCATACCCCTTGCCCTCGTTGTCTTTTGACTTTTGTTGAACATTTGTACTGTCTTTGTTTCCAGTCTTTATTTTTGGGAAAAAATAAAGACAAACATCTAGCAGCTTAGTCCTCATTGTTAGTCCTGTAGTTTTCAGGTAGAATAATTTGCCTTATTGTCATTAATTTGAAAATGAGAATAGATGTTATAAAAACCTAATTAGTTAAATATTTCTTCACACTGACTTGTGTTTAAAAATATTTCTGTAGTTCTGCTGTAAAAAATCTGTGACAACAAATAGGATGCAGCCCAGCCACTTCCTATGTTTGGCATAATAAATCACCTTATTTTGTTTACATTTTCATGGCAATTCCACAGTGTTGTCACAGTTCTTTGCAGCTACGGTTTTCAGTAATATTTGTGACAACCTTTTGCATTTTGCAGTTGAAAGCTGAATACAGCACTGTCTGTCAGCTGTCTTTTCTTACCATTTATGGTACAAGTGGTATCACCTCCTGCTGAGATTCCTGTTGTATTGTTGCCAAATCCTTTTTATGTCAATTCTATCTTTGTCATTGTTGTTAGTCACGTTCTGAAAATACCTGGATAAGAGATGCTAACTGTGTCAGGTTGTTTCCTCTCACATGGGTCAGTGCCATAACTTAGTCTCTCTGTACTCTACACATTTTGCTGCAGCTTAAGATTATACAGCAACAATACGGTAATGTTTAGCTGCTTGAAAATTGTCCCTAAAACATCTGCTAACAAACTTGAATCGCTCAGAGCGTCATTGAGTATCTCCTGACTGAAGGTATGTGACACTGATCAGTACTATTGTAAACAAAGATTAACTTTTCTTTTTATTCATAATAATTCAGTGTTGGATTGTTTCTTCCTTGCTACTGCTTTTCTCTTCTTTCAACAAACCCCAACCCATTAATTTTGCTCTCTTCCTTGCTGTTGAGTAAGACAGACACTGGATTTGTATTTGGTAGGAAGGCCGTTCAGTCCATAACCAGCCTTCTGGATTTAGGTTTTCCACAGTTTTCCTAAAATATTTAAGGCAAATCCCAGGATATATCATTTGATAAGGATACAGATAAGTTTCTTCCTTGTCCAAGGTAGTGCTTCATCTCTAATGACATCAGTGGTGACAGAACGTTGAACTCTTAATCCTCCTTTCTTCGTCTTTTTTTATATTGAATGTGACCTACGTATTCCACTGATCCACTTCTATACGCAATATAACTCAACAGGTTTCTAATACATTGGTTGCAGTATAGTCATCTGAAACATTATCTTATTCAGTAACAAAAGCAGCACAAAGATGTCAGTACCTAGATAACTGATGACATCATATGTGAATTTGAAGCTGTGTACTGTAATAGTGCTTTTTGATAAAATTGCATTAAGGGCTCATACTATGATCACACAGTTTTACAAGGGTAGCATTTAACACTGTTCCTACCAGGAACATTTAAGTGAGAATCTTAGTCAGTCTTAGCATGACATTTCTGAAAGCTGTTTTCAGTAATATAAAATACTTGACATATTTATTTGAATATTTGTCTTCCTTGTGTTGGTGTGACATATGGTGTGAGAGGAGCAAACGTGTCTTGGGCAAATCGGTTGTAAAAGATGAGAATCTTTTTTTCTTTTACTCCCTTCTGTCACTCGCCCATAATGTATTGCTTCTATCATCAAACTGCTTTGCACCACGACATGATGTCTTCCTTTGTCCAGACATGTACCTGCTTAAAAACTGCTCCCTTCGTGGCAGAGACTTTAATCCACAAATGAGAAACATGGAGCTCTTTTCCAATAGGCACAAAAATACTGTGTTGGTAAATTATAACTTCACGTGTTAGGACTTCTGCTTTATTATATTTTAATGAAATATTTATTAGGCTGAGCTAACATGCATGTGAATGAAACATGATTGATTGTTACAGTTGGCCTTACTTTTATTGTATTTAACAATACAATGTAATAACTTTTAAGTAATTATATGAGGCATTAAGTTTTCAAAATTTTATTGTATAATATGTTTATAAATGTCAGTGGTGTAAAAACATCATATAGCTATTGAACATTGTATGTCGCAGTATTTAACAGTTATGTTAAGGATGTCAGTGCGTAATGGCAACAAAAATTTTGTAACATATTTTAACATGAATATATCTGTTGTTATCTGTAGTTTTAAGTTATTTTTATATGCGTAGTTTGTAATCACAGTCGCTATCTGACCAAAACGTGAGAACTCTCTATTGTTACTTGAACTTAATAGAATCTTATCCCATTTGTGTAGAATGTTTCTAAAAGTATGAATGAAATGGTTGCAAAAGTTTACAAATTGCAGAGGATGTGTAGGCTTTTTGTTGTTAGTTGTATAAATGTTGTACTATACATATAATAAATCTACTCTTTACAAGTAGATAGAGATTTATTGTACATACCTCTTTTTATGCACTTAAATAATAAACGAAAATGCATTTCTTCATGTAGTGTTTTATTAGAAAAAACATTTACATCAAATTTTTTTCCTGCATGTCTTTCTTGGGTTTCATTATAACTATCAAAATCATCAAATTGTAATCCTCTTTAGTAATTGCAACTCCCATCAATAACAGATAATTCCTTGGTTTTAGGTGGAGGTCAAATTATTATTAATTTGCCAAGCATAGGCAGTTGCGCCCGTTACCTGCCTTACAAGTTTTCCATCTCTCACTCTCTCTCTCTACACTGCTGATGCTCTTCTCTCACAGTGTGTTGCAAATAATGGGTGCAAGTGAACTGATACCTTACTATATTTCCAGTACATTTAGTATGACCACACTGTTTTCTAATAAAAGTAAGATAAAATAATGGTGATGATGGGATTGTTTGTTTGGGGGCACAACATTGAGGTCTTTAATGCCTGTACCAACTTACGATGAGACAAGTGTTGTGAGGATGTCTTAAAGTTAAAAAACAAAAAACTACACCAAAATGAGAACAAATGTTGCTGTATACAAACACAATAAACATTGTTCCTATCTTATTTCTTAAAAGTGTACCTTAAATGAGAGGCATATTCATCATAGAAGAGTTTAGAGACTATGTCAGTTGTAAGTGGCTGGCTGATCACGAATATTGCGAGTTGCGCTATGTTTTCTATTGGGTGTAAATACTGTTAAAAGAAGGAAGGGTGCATCATAATTTCTAATGTGACTAAAGCTAGTGAAGAACTGTTGTGATAAAACCAAACATCAGCTTTGTAGTTCTTTTAATTTTTATGTTATTACAGTTTATTCCTTCAAATATGTAAGTGGCTACAAGAACTGAGAAAGCCTTCTTCACTTCTCTGTGCCAGTTTCTGTGTTAATACTTAATCCACATACAGCTAAGAAAAAGTACTTGCTTGGATTTCATTTCTTGTTGTAGAATGAAAGAAGAGTAAATGACATACTTGTAACATGTTTTTATGTTTGCTGTTAAACATGTTCACCATTAGTGTTTATAGGTAACTTGATGTCTGTAAATACACTTGTGGAGATTTCTTTTCTTTCATTACATTTGTGTATAAATACTGTAAAATTTGATCCTTCATGAACAGTTAGAAGAAAGACAGGAATGAGTAGACATTGGAGTGAGAGGGTGAAGAAGAGGGAACTGGTAACTGGCAGAATGGCCATTAGTAACAGAATTTACTTTAATAAGTTTGTTTATCCAGCTGTCAGAGATCAATGGAGAGAAGCCTCCAGAACTGTAAGCATGAATGATGGAGCAGAGTTCCAACATTGTTATGAAGCCTAAGGAACATAGAAATGTTGAAGAATAGGAAGCTACTGTTTTACGTATAGTATCAGCAGACATTATCATTTTTGAAATGAAATGAAATGAAATGAAATGTCGTGTGACGAGGGCCTCCCGTCAGGTAGACCGTTCGCCAGGTGCAAGTCTTTCGATTTGACGCCACTTCGGCGACTTGCGTGTCGATGGGGATGAAATGATGATGATTAGAACAACACAACAGCCAGTCCCTGAGCAGAGAAAATCTCCGACCCAGCCGGGAATCGAACCCGGGCCCTTTGGATTGACAGTCTGTCGCGCTGACCACTCAGCTACCGGGGGCGGACATCATTTTTAAGAAAGTTGGTGACAGAGAACATCCAGATATTGCTTTTTGACTATAATGGGATTGATCTTATGACACAGGCATTGACATAGACAGGATTAATTGTTAGAGTGACATCACTAATGTTGACTTTGAACAGTTATTCCAACATCACAAAAAAGCCCATCTCCATAGTGCCTTAAAAGTGTTAATATGGGAGTTATACTGACAAAGTGCACTTTTCGGTTGTGCTAGTTGAGAGTATCCATAGGTCAGACTATAGTAGACATAGCCTACCTGCTGTCTAAGACACGGTCATGGTGGGTAGTTAAGCTTGTAAGTGAGAATATTGTAATATGGCTCCACACATTCATTCAGTGCCAAATTCCTGTAACAGGAACTTTAAGATAAAGTCAGTTGAGGGTACTCCTGCTTGAAGAAGATTCCTTTAATGTCAAAAATTTGTTCAGTAAAGGGAACTGAAGATCACAACACACAGTGAACTTGTATCATCAAAGTAGATGACCTGCTGATACACCCTCACTCTGACATTATTTATATCTTGGCACATCATCTATGTAGAGAATGTAAGGTTATAATTCTCACAGCGTGTCTGAATATCGATATGTGCATACAAGCCTAGTGAGAAATAGCATCAACGAGCTGTGAGAATAAAAAATTATGTGTAAAGTTCATTGCAAGCTACTAAGTGCTCTTATTCTCAAACACTGGATGGATACATTCTGGCAATATGCATGCTGTAAATTCTGTTTCACGTACACCCTACCCTATTAAGAGATAAGGTGGTTCTTTCCGGACAGCAGGTGATATGTATATCTGTTCTGGCTGAAATCAATCAAATGGTTTAGGAGAACATTCATGCAATAAAATGTATACATAACTTTGGATCTCTGTGAGCCCCTGTTCCAACAAGTCCTGATATATTCTCACTGTTAACCTTTGTATTTAATAACATCATACAGTATTTGTAATAGTCTCACTGTAAGTCTTCCGAGATCTGAGAGCGAGAGACTGTGAGTGGCGCGTTAAGGAGACATGTGGACAGATAAATTTGTGTGCAGTCAGTGGAAGCAAAGACAGCATCCTCCAGTGCATCCATAGCACCACCTTAGGAATACAATGAGCTCCGTAGATAGTATGGCTTGTAATGGTGCCTGCTAGCAGCCTAGTTAAATGACGCATCTTCTATGGTGATGTGGTCTCAACACCTTGTACGGTCAACATAGACACTTCAAGTATCATAGCCCAACAACCTGCATCCCAACATTTGCCTTGTGAACCACATAACATTATGGATATAGCATCGGCAGACTCGGTAAAACTTTCTAGTTCATATTTACAAACTGTTCACACAATATTTCGACAGATAACATCTGTAGACCCCCTATAAGTAGTACAGATAAGAAATATAATACAGATTTTACAGCTTATCGAAAATTATCTTCAATGTGAGCCTACAGTCAAATTTGCAGCTAAATAGTTATCAAGAAAATATAAATTTGGAAACAGACAAACTGCATATTACATGTGAAGAAACCTCTGAGCACTATCATCATGGAAAAAGCCGTGTTAATTTCAATAAAAAACCAAAAGATGAAAATTGCTAATCCTGCAATAATGTCAAATTATTGATTAAATTATCTTTTGGAACTTTACATCTCGTCCAAAAACTTAGGAGACAGGGACACTGAAATGCCTCCTGGGTTTTGTCATTGTTGTCCCAAATAGGAAATAACAAAATTTGAAATATGAAAATTGTGCCATAATTTTGAATTCTAAAGCATAGTTGATTCACAAAACTGTTCACACCAAAATTACTTTTATTATTTGTAAATCCTAACAGGTAACATAAAACATATGTAACCTATTCGTAGAAAAACACAAAACTGCAGAATAGCTGTTCGACAATCAGAGTGGAAAACAAGCCCAAATCAAATTCTAGACAGAATATAAACATCATATTCTCATCAAGAATTACCAGTAGTTACTGTAAATGTTATCCTCAACCTGTATGTTTCACATTTTTCTAGTTTTTGTTATGATATTAACCTGTGTCAAAAGCATGTAAACAAAAACCAGAATAATAACTCCAGCATGAACCTGAAGGTTTTGCGAGTCTTTGATGTATCGATGCAGATGATGCATTTGGTTGTCAGGGGTGCACGAAAGTGGATGTGTGTTAAATGGTTGCTCTGTAAACTGTTGTCATCATTAAAATATGTGAATATTGTAATCAGTTGCAAAATCAGAATCTACAATTAAACTATCTTGTGGAAAATGACGTCATGAGGCTACTCTAGGGTAGCAGTTTTTGGTGTAGGCAACATTTCTGAAATATGAAAACCTACAGTAGGATCAAAATAATCATGAAAAGGCTCATCAATGCCGTCAGTGGGTACCTGTTTTGCTGCAAATGGTGTAAGGAGCTTGGCCAGTCAGCTGCTTGAAAATGCCAGATTCCCAGGTTTGAGGCTTGTTAAAGACAAAATAAAAAAGCATTTGTCCTCTGTGCAGAACTTCGTTGTGAAGCTATCATCCGAAGCAGGGTATTGAGGCTGAAATTACAGCAAAGTGCGGTGAAAACGACAGTCTAACAATTCCGCCGGCAAAGCATAATGAAAAGGCAGTATGTGAAAGATGCTGAGAACCAATAACGAAGCATTTCCCTTTGAGTGCAAAGTGCGTAGTTTGGACATCTGGGCCTTTAATGACTGAACAAAACGTTTGCCTTCAATATTTGATTGAGGAGAGAATGGATCTGTTTATCTGTTGGGTATGTTGAATCCCATTTTATGGTAAAATTGTTGAAATTCTGAGAGGGAAAACTGTGGATCTAAGATGCAATTTGATAGTGTTATCAAATGCATTAGAAAGACAAATGGATATTTACTGTATACTTTGATGACAATTAGCTGTCGTATGTTCCAGAAGGGTCCAGCAAGAGCAATACAGATTCGCTGCCAAGGACCATCCAGTCAAGGCCAATTGAAAAATTCTTGATATGTCACTGTCTGGTTGTCTGATCATTATGTGCCAGTGGGCAGTAATCTGTTCAATATGCTTATCAAGACCAAACCATGCGTAATGCTGGCATACTATCTGCTTCGTTTAAATGATCGCTTAATGTTCTATATGTAAAAGATACAAAACATTTTGCTGCAGTGTTGCAGGAATGATAACTTGGATTTGTTTATTACGAGTATGCAGCAGAAACACCTCCGGAAGACATTGTGCATTGTATTTACATACTAATGCATCTGAAATTGATTTTGGACTGAGCAAGGAGGCACATTGGCTAGCACACTGGGCATTGCTGTTCCAATCATCCAGCCATCCAGATTTAGGTTTTCCAGTTTTCCATGATTTTCCTAAATCACTCCAGGCAAATGGCAGGATGATTCCTTTGAAAGGGCATGGATAATTTTCTTCCCCCTCCATGAAAGATTCCGAGCTTGTGCTCCATCATTGATAACCTCAGTGTTGATGAGACATTAAACCCTAATCTGTTTTGGATTGAGACCAAGCCACTCGAATGTAGTCTTACAGCAATCACTATTTGATTAGTAGTTTGTGCAATCTGCCAACAGTCGCTGGGAAAAGCTTGTTCTCTTGTGAATCATACTGATAAATTTGAAGACAAGAAGCTTGTGACACAATAAATTCCAGATCATTTCCCGCAGATAAACCAGACAGAGTGTCTACATTTGCATGCTACCGTGTAGGGTGATAAAGGATGTCATATTGGTAATAATACAAAAGAAGTAATGACCAGAGTTGCAAGTTCCATGCTGTTCAGTCAGGCACGTCTTTTGCCAGATGAAAAATAGCAGTTAACACTTCTGATCAGTGATGATAAAATATTTTCTGCTATGCAGATATTGATGAAATCTCGTGACACTGTTGTTGTATCTAAGCCCTCCTTTTCCATTTGACTTAGGCCTAGTTTAATGTCTTACATGTGAATGCTCTGGGTTGTTGATTGTTTCCAACCATGAGCTACAATTCCCCCTACTCCATGTGATGTGCATCACCTGAAAGCACTGCTGGTTGTAGCACTATTGTAATGAACTTGGACAACTGTTCAGTTAAAATGTGAAAAAGAGATTCCAAATTTTTTAGATGCTTTTCCAGTGTTTGTCTGGATACAATGGTGGCATCCAAATAACTTGAACAAGATGTAACATTCAACATCATTTGTCTGAGGAAGCATTGAAACAACGCAAGAGCAGATGCGCTTCCTAAGAGAAAGTGCTGATCTTGATACGAGGCATCTTGCTTATTGACCACCATAAATTTTTTTTGTCTCCTTATCTACGAGAAGTTGGAAGTAAGTATTGGCTAAATCAATTTTGGGAAACAATTGTTGTCCTTTGAGTAGGGCTATAAGCTCCTCAGTATGTGAAGCAGGAACGAATCCATGACCGTCTGAAAGTTAACTGTAACTTTTAACATTGCACAAAGTTGGAGTTTCCCATTTGATTTTTGAATGATGACTAGAGAAGATGCCCATTGGCCCACAGTAACAGGTTACAAAACACTGCTTTGTTCCAATCTGTTGATTTAAGAAACAACCTTATTGCAAATGCCTGAAGTTTTTGACATGCATGGTAAAACTTTTGCTGACCATTGTCCTTGAGCATAGTGTGAGCTTAAAAATTGTTTGTGTGTCCCAATGTTCCATCGCAAAAATGTCTATATTTTTCACACAACTATTGAATGCTGGCATTGGACACTTGAGTATCAATATCATGCACATTGTCTTGAATATTCAACTCAAATGCATCAATGCCAAAAATACTGGATTTACAGTCAAGATCGTGTAGTAGATCCATTATAATTTGCAGTGCTGTCACTAGCTTTCAACTGTGAAGTGCCAATGGCTACAGGTGAAAGCAGTAGCCATATACAGAACTGTGATAACACTGGGACATTGCCATAAGAGGTTTACAAAGTTACGAGGGTAGTCCCAAAAGTAAGGTCTCCTATTTTTTATAAGTACATAGACCTGTTTATTTCTACAATGTTTTACATCAGTTTGCAGCTTGACATTTAGCTATTTTTCGACATAATGACCATTTCTGTCAATGCATTTTTGTTGACGCTGTGACAGTTTTTGTATGCCCATGTCACACCAGCTCGCCGCCATGCTGTTCAGAAAGTTATGAACTGGCATGATTGTTGCTTGATCTCAGGTGTAATCTGGTATGCCCAGATTTCGTCACCCATGACAATTGAGTCCAGAAAGTTGTCCTGTTCAGTTACAAGGCGGTGAAGCTATGCGCGGGAAGCATCAACTCGTTGCCGCATGTGGTCCTCAGTCAATATGCGTGGCACCCACTTTGCGCATGCCTTCCGGTAGTTCAATGTTTCCATTAAAATTCTGTGAGTGGTGCTTCGGGAAACCTCAAGAACCAACATGCAGGGTGATCTGCCAACCTTCATACATGCTTTGCTCACCTTCAACACTGTCTCCTCAGAAATTGATGGTCTCCCGCTCCTTTGTTCGTCGTGAATTTCGGTCCGACCAGCTACAAACTCTTACACCACTTACGAACATTTTTGACATCCATGCACGACCCACCATACACTTCTGTCAGTTGGCGATGGATTTCAGTTGTCGCAGTGCCCTTTGCATTCAAAAATCGAATAACTGCGCGCAACTCGCACTTGACGGTAACATCCAAGGGGAGCTCCATTCTCAACAGCTGCCAAACCAAGACTGAGCGCCTCAGTGTGGTGTGTGCATGTTTTACACATAGTGTGTGAAGCACTATGCGTAACAGTGTGACCAACTGACACACAAACAGAGTTATGTACTTATAAAAAAAATAGGAGACCTTACTTTTGGGATTACCCTCATATGTTTAGTTATTGGTTGAGGTAAGCCAGCAGAGCTGCTGTGCCCAGTTCACTGCAACTGCCATGAATCAACTTATTCAGACTCAACTAAAGAGCATGAATGATCTACTGTGAAAGTCACTAACATATACGTATTTTTATATTTTGCTTGCAAAGTCCAGAGAACAGAGATACGTGCAGCACTGTAGGGTATGAGGTGCAGATGTGATCTCTGTAGCATAGGGTTTCCCAGTTTCTCATACGTATTGTGATTGATTAATGTGACTGAAGAACCATTGCCAAATATGAAGTTTCCAGTTCATCACAGAGTGCAGACTTTGATACTGGTATTAGCATAATTGCTGATATTTGTTTTATGGGCACAAGTCCGTGGTCCAAGGCATAGTTCTCTGCCTAACATTTCATTTTCTGATCTGAGAGACATCATGGAGTCCTTAACAATCCAGAAAGCGGGAGCTCAGCAAGCCAAACCACTGATATGTAGGCATGCAACGCTCAGTTTATGACATCACCAGATTACTGTCTAAATTGTGTACTCGTGCCAATGTATGCTACAGAGCTTGTAATGGGAAAGAGATGGTACTTTTTGTTTTATTTAGAATTAAGACCCACAACTTGTCTAATTTGAGTCCTCTTTCTTTCCTGTAAAATTGTTTTTGTGCTTTTGAATTTCTAAGGCCTCTCTGTACATCCTAGCATAGTGATTTGTAGATCTTGCTAAAACCAGTCTCAGAGAAACAAAGTTTGTGGTTTCCCAGTCCTAGTGGGCTATCTACTATTGCTGATTTATCTATCTAGGCCAGGTGGGAATTGCTCGTGTTCTTAGGACAAATGTTAATGTTCTTTTTGTAGTTTCTATGTACACTTGGCTGCAAGTACCAGAGATTTTAAATTATCGCGCTGTGACAAGTCGTAGGTGTAGGTATTTTGCAGTGTTCAAGCCTTTTTGCACCTTTATCATTGGTTTAAACACTGTATGAATAACAAGTTTTCTGAGTACTTTGCTGATATGGTCTTTGACAGTTTCTACATATGAAAGGAAAACTTTCCCTTTATTGGGTTCTTTTTCATTAGAAGCCTCTCATGATGTCTGCAGCATTGAAAGACAAAATATTAAGCACCGAATTACGTCTTTGACAATGGCCTTATGTTCGCAAGACAAAAATCAGTATTTTACAGTTAGTCCTCTGGATGTGACTGTCTGTTCTGACTCTTGGAACAATTCCTTTATCTGATTTGTGAGTGACAAAACATTTTGCTGTTGGTTTATTTGAGGAGAGCTAATTTGAATGAACAAAAGTTTGCAGTGTTTGTGTAGCTTTGCAATTATTGCACTTGCGTCTATGGTACTTGAGAGTACCATGTTGCCAGGAGGAGCAGGCGAGGATTCAGGATGAGAGATCATAGTGACTTTCGTTTTCTCAGTTCTAGTAGGTGGAAAAGAATTTTTTGCAAGTCTTTGGCAGGGATACTTAATGTGTTGTGTCCTGACTTATAATAGTGCCAGCAGTCTGCTTGGCTGAAAAAGTAGAGTTAGCAGTTTTAGTAGGGGAAGCAAAGGAACCATAAAATGCAGCTGTTCAACAAACAAGCAGTGAATCAAAATGTGACCTGAAGTAAGAATTAAATCAAAACAATCAGACTTGATAGGTTTGGAAATCACCTCAAGGAGAGTGCTCTTGAATTTTGGAAGATGGTCAGGGTATGCTGAAAGAACTTACCTATACATTCACAAAGAAATATTCAGATTAGATAGATAGAATTTTGCTGAGCAGAAAGAAATGCAATCTAACCTTGCTGAATTACACTCTAGCAAGAAAAAGATCGAAGCAGTGTTTGCTTAATCAAGTAGTAACAAAAATTAGTGTACAAATTACGGACACAAAAGACAGCTGTTCAAGAAATCAGAAGTCACTTGAAAAGCTTATATCAAGTGTTTCGCAGTGATGCACAGGCTTGAAAACTGAGGTGGATGAAGTGTGCCATACCATTATCGATAAGCTGGCTTCTTCCTCAATTAGACAAATATCTGCTAGAAGACAAAATTAATTCCTTGGTGCAAGAAAGATGAGAAATAATCAACATAGCCCGAACATGATTATTAATAATGGCAGTGGTGTGAGAAAATTTCATGAGTTCAAGTCAGACCAGGGAGGGCATCCAGCTACATTCATGTGACAGTTAAGCATAGATTTTCACCATTGCACCCTAATAAGCAGATAATCGTTATGTGCGTTAGCTACCTGAAGGAGAGTGTATATACTTGGGGCATTATAGTAGCTGACAATATTGAAACTTGTTAAGAGTTTTAGATGGCTTTTCCAAATAAATTTTGGAATCAGAATAGCAGTAGGTGGTGAAATAGTAGCTGGTGATGGGAAGTGCATCTACAGAGGGGCCCAGAAAAAAGCAGACACTCTTTGATAGTTAATATCTTTGGAACACAATGACATAGTGTTGCAATTTTGGTGGTAGTGTAGTCCATTGTTTTCTCAACAGATATTGGTTCATGTTTTCCAGCAGATGCCAGTGCAGCAATAAACGAAGTAAGCTTGTCATTTGAGCAATGCAAGGTCATATTGAAGTTGTACTGGAGGTACAAAAACATGGTGAATGTACAACAGCAATGGCATAATGTATATGGAACTCAGTCACCAACATATACAGCAATTTATCGTATTTTGGATCATTTTGAAATCAACAGTACTGTTTAGGACCTGCACGAAGAATGTTCTGGCTAAGCCAAAACATCAAGAAGTCCAGCTTCCAGCACGTCTGTGTTGAAACATTTTACTAGGTCACCTCAAAAATCTGTGAAGCAGTGTGTGCGTGAAAGCAGGATAAGGTGATGTAGGGTACAACAGATTCTGAAGGCTGCAAAGTGGAAAGTGTACATTCTAAGATCACTGCATGCTGTGAACATGGATGACCTGGATCGAAGTATGGAGTACTGCGATTGGTTTGAAGACATGCTTTGCAAGGATAAATGGTTTGTAGGGATGGGTATGTGGTCTGACGAGGCACAATTCAAACTGAACTATACTGTAAACCACCATAAACGCATGTACTGGCCTCCTGAAAATCCTCACATTCACATAGATAAACATGTTAATCTACCATATGTTAATGTGTGGTGTGGCATGCCAGACACCAGAAGCAACAGATGCTCCTACTCTGTGGAAGATTTCATGAAGGACGAAGTGATACTTTGAGCTGGATCCCTAAAATGGAATAAAAATGTATGATAGTTATAGTAGATGTAAATACTGTAAGTTTGACAAATTGCAAGTAAGTAAACTCTCCACAAAGTATTATTGTAAGTGTGACAAAATTTTAAATAAGCAAAGTGTAACCTTGATATGTCTCCTGTACATCAGACATGTGTTTGGAAATTGTGTATGTTATGAGATGAATAAAACACATTTGACATTTCACTGTGTTTTACTTATATGTGTTTTGGTTTTGTTGTTCTTTGATTATGCTCTGCATATTTTGTATCTTCCATGCATAAAGTAGAATTTTGAATAGTGATGTTGGTTCCCTGCATTTTAAGTTATTTTGAATTGCAAGCTTGAAACGATTGAACAAGTCGTCTTTTTACGACTGTCTCCTGTGGCTGCAGCCAATAAGCTACCATTAATTGTTTGAGGTAGTGTTTATGTTGTCTGCTTCCATCATACTAAGTACACTCAGGTTCTAATGGTCAAATGACAGTCTGCGCAACTTGTATGACAAAATGCTGACCCTTTGCTGAATTACGTGCATAGTATCATCGAATTAATTAGTGCTCACAGAAGAGATTTTCAAATTGACTGATGTAAATCCCATTGTATCATGACTGCCTGTAAGGCTACAACCTTTGTATCCTTACAATCCAACTTTGTCGTTTGTGCAGACGGAGATCAGTTTCATCTATTCTGGAATTTTGGTGGATACTAGAAAGCATGCACTGATAGTAAGCAAACTGGATCACCAATGTGCCGTCGCGTGGGATTAGCCTGCGGTCTGAGGTGCTGCAGTCATGGACTGTGTGGCTGCCCCCGGTGGAGGTTCGAGTCCTCCCTCGGGCATGGGTGTGTATCTTTGTCCTTAGGATAATTTAGGTTAAGTAGTGTGTAAGCTTAGGAACTGATGACCTTAGCAGTTAAGTCCCATAAGATTTCACACACATTTCAACATTTCAACCAATGTGCCATGGAAGTGCAAGATATAATTACCTCACCACCAGAGGCTAACACATACGACTGGCTTAAAGCAGAATTGATCCAGAGAGCATTGACATCGCAGGAAGAGCAAATCTATCAAGTTCTCACTCGGGAAGATATTGGAGATGGAAGGCTTTGCGGTACTTGTAGCATCTAAGAAGCAAAGTATATGTGAGAACCATTCCAGACAGCTTACTGCATACAATATGGACCAGTCAAAAAAAAAAAAATGGACATAGTAGTACAGTAGGCAGATAAATCCCAGGACATGATGACATCAGCTCCTGTCAGCGCAATCACTGCACAGTGTGCTAGTGTGATGCCAGCTGTTTTGCATGCAGATTATTATGTCTTCATGGCCAAGGTGGATCTATTGACGTAGCAGTTCGGTGAACTGTTACCTCAACGTGACCCGAGCAATGACGAGTGGGAATTGATACCACCAATACTCGTGCAGCAGATCATTGAAGAGCTCTGATTAACAAGGTATCTGCTGGTATCACCAGAAATTCGGGGAGAAAGCGTGCAGATGCACAACCCCATGCACCTACCCAAATAGCAATAGTGGTTGAAAGTAGGTGCCTACACCAATTCCTGATCAGTGTCTCTGTGTGCATTTGTTAGCGATCAGTGGTCCAACTGGAGATATCTAATAGACACTGAATATGATTTGTCCATTTACCCACAGACTATGTTGCACAGGGAACGACCACCCACATTATTATGTCTGATAGCCGCAAAAAACTTAGTAATAACAATGTACGGCACTCTGCCCTTGGAACCAGGCCTGGATTTATGACGAGCCTTTGTGTGGGATTTTGCAGTTGCAGACGTCATCGAACCCATCATTGGAGCAGACTCCCTCACTAATTTCAATCTACTACTGGACATGATGTACTCAGGTCTTGTTGACAACATCAAAGGCTTAACAGTGTCCAAATTTCAGCGAGATGCAGGCATTGCTACATGGATTTCTGGCTCTGAGACAACCCCCTGGGGCAGCTAAGGAGGTGAGGCATGATACTGCCCACTACATAGAGACAACCAATGGTCCTCTCACTGTCTTCCAGACCATGACATTTCGCTCCAGATCATCTTAAAACTACCAAAGCAGGGTTTAACAGCATGATTAATGAAGGTGTAATGCAGTTCCTCAACAATCCCTGGTCCTCACCACTGCATTTGGTCCCAAGAAACGGTGGTACATAACAGCCTCATGGTGACTACAGAGTCTTGAATGCTGGAACAATGCCTGACAGAAATCCACTGCTGTAGTTACGTGACTATAATTATACGTTGAGTGGTGCAGTCATTTTTAGCATCCTGGACTGCACAAAAGCGTACACACAGATCCCTCTAGCTGAGTGAGACATTCCCAAGACAGAGATCATCACTCCTTTGGGGCTCTTTGATAGCAAATTTATGACTATTGGACTCAGGAACAATGCTTCATGACTTAGAGCTGCAGGGCCTAACTTTTTCTTTTGCTTATCTGGACAAAATTTCAGTCTTTGGGCTACCAGCAGAGCAACACTGGCAGCATTTAATGGAAGTGTTCAAGTGCCTAGAACACCACAGCGTCATCCTCAACACCACTAAAGGTGTCTTTGGTCAGGGCCAAGTGAATTTCCTAGGACAAAGGATAACAGCAGATGGAACACTACTACTGCCAGAGAAGGTGAAAGCTATCTCACGGATTTTGCGCCCAAATACAGCCAACGAATTGTGTCACTTCCTCAGTATGTTTAATTTTTATTGCCATCACTTGGCATTCTCTGCTGAGTTACAGGAGCTGTTAATTGCAGTGTTCAACAGCCCAAAGAACAAGGGTATCTCGCCTATAGCATGGACTGATACCATATGTGTGGCACTTGAAGCAGCCAAAAAATAGCATTACTAATCCTGCACTACAGGCATACCCTGGGCCTACCGCACCTCTGGCGCTAATAGTTGACGATAGCCAGAAGGCAACGTGTTCAGACAACTCACAAGGTTTAGCGGCACAGCTTACCAGAAAACAACGAGCTATCACAGGGGCAGTAATGGGATGATCGAGAGGTGGCACTGCTCAATGAAGGCAGCACTAATGGTCCAAGCGACTGAGTGGACCAAGACCCTTCCCATGATACTAATCAGCCTCAGAAACACTTTCAAACCAGATTTGTATGCTTGTATGGCAGATCTGGTGTATGGAAAGATTTTGAATCTTGGAAGAGAATTAGTGGAAACAAATGCCCTGTTACAGCCAAGGGATAATTAAGCAGAATTCCTATGCCAACTGTGAGAGCACATGGGACAAATCCACCCACATCAGCCTCACAGACAAAGTGCATCAAAACACGAAAACCTGTTCACATGGAAGGCATCAACCTGTTGTTGCAGCCGCCATATTTAGGACCCTACCATGTTGTTGCAAGGGGAGACAAGACAATTGGTATTTAAATTAATGGAAAGGCAACCACTGTTTAAAAACTGGCTTATTTCTTCCAAGAAGCAACAATGCTACAGCTTCCAAGACTATGGCCTCACCCAGAAGCACCTCATCACCACTTCACAGCCACTAGTGCAGATTACAACCCCAGTGGACCTGCAAACACATACCTCAAGATCCGGTCACTCTGCCCATTTTCCACCTACTATTTGGTATAAAGCTCTGCTTCCACAATGGGGCTGATGTGATGACATCACACAATTATGTAGTGTTGTATCACGCATGCCATATGGTGTGTTTACGAACACCACGCTGTCAAACATTACAGGCAATACTGTGTTTTATATACATGCGTTTTGGTTTCATTATTCTTTGATTATGCTTTCTATATTTTGTATCTTCCGCATGTACAGTAGAGTTCGTGCATAGTTATGAGATAACTCTGATGTTTGTGCCCTGCATGTTAAGTTATTTTGAATTGCAAGCTCGGAACGATCGAGCATGCCATGTATTTATTACTATCTCCTATGGATAATGTTACTTGTTTGAGGAAGTGTCTGTGTAGCCTAGTTCCATTGTATGAAGTACATGCAGATTCTAATAGTCAAACGAGAGTCTGCACAGCTTGTACCAACAGTTGTTGCAAAGATATAATGAAATTAAAGATGTAAGCAGCTTGGATTTTACCAGTAGTCTAGTTACTAGTAACTTTCCCTGCATGCAGTCCACAGAAAACACACAGCATTCTCATATAATGGAAAGAGCTACCAGTTTATACAGATTCTATTAATCTGAAATGCGCCTTCAGCAGTTCTATAAGAGCCTTAAATCAAGTATTGGGTTCTGAACTGCTTAAATTTGTCATTGTGTACATGAACATCATATTAATTGAGCCAAAAATTGGGAGAAGCAACTAGATATGTTGTATCAAGTGCTAAATGCATAGTACTAAATAAAACTTAATTTTCCAAGGACAAATCAAGTTCATTTGACATGTGATGATAGCAAGAGATGAGTACAGCTACTCACCAGGTAGCTAAAACAACATTTCAATCCTTGACTGTAGATATTCAGATAATTTGTAACAAGAGAATTTAATGAGATATGTTTTTAATTTCTTTTGAATTGATAGGAGTTTCAAATTTCTAGCTTTGTGTTAGATGGATTTATGACATGGGGTTCACATAACTACCTGGAATTTAGACAAGTAGGGAAAATCTACACAAAAATTATTTTTCATTTCTGGTATTGATTCCATAAATTACAGTTGAATTGAAACAGATTTTTGTTGTTGGCAAGGATAGTAGTAACTGTCTGCAGGAGTGTAAGAATTGTAAGATCCTCAAAAAGACTTTGCACAAATCACAGCTGAGTTGAAATACATTTTTGTTGTTGGCAACCAAAGTAGTAAATGATTAAATTCTAGTTGGGTTTTCAGCTGGATCAAACTGTCATCTACGTACAATATTTCCATGGTCCACCTGTCCTCCATCATCAGGTGAGGAAAGCTAAGCCACTCTCGCCAATAACTGATTCAAACTGTGAACAACGGAACCTTTATACACAATGAAAATACAAAAGTGCATCCACTGAGGTAATGCACAAGCACTCAAAATTGCTGCTGCCACTGGCACAAGAAGAGTTACAATGTCTCCAGTGATGAACACTGCCATAAAATGATATACCATTAAAAATAAATGCTCATAGTCAGCTGATTTGGATGCCATTGTTTCTTCATCATATCCGATAAAACAGAATTCTAAGTTTTACTTATTGGGTATCCATTATAATGGTTAATGATATTATCTATTACTCTGATTTCAACAGATTCTTTTAAAACACAGTCCCAGTAATGCGAGGGATTTGCAGCCACTTGTGTCTCGTTGTATAGCATCTTATATCCCTCCGTAAGACAGTGCTCAGTCACTGCAGATTTGTCAGGTTGTAATTATTGTACAGTAGAGCGTCGATTATCCGAACGTCGGTCAACCAAATGACCGCTTAACCGAAGTGTGTACTTGCTCGCACCTGTTACTCTCCCACCCTACCGTCCATCATTCCCCTCACTCTCAAACCAAGTTTCCCCTAGTAGTCATCGCACTGGGCCACCGCTGGCAGAACATTGCTTCTAATGGGGCCTTCACAAGGTACTGCTGACAGGCCAAGCCGCCAGTCGCTGTGTTTCAACAATCAGCACACTTCTGTCAGCTTGGCACTGGCAGTAGAAGTAGCGGCAGTATCAAAGCTGTTCACAGCAACAGCTGCACCAGCATAGAGTTGAGGCGTGCTGCTCCGCACTGTTTGAAGGATTGTGTGGCCCCAAGAAGAGCTTCTCACGGTGCAAACAGTCACCTGCTGAAAGTGACCAGTTTCAGATATCTGTAATGAAAAAAGTACGTGACTTATCTGCTCGTAAGCATGTAGGCTTGCTTAGACAGACCAAAATAAAGGACTTTTTTAAACGTTAATTTTATATACTGTGTGTATTGTTCATGCAAAATGCGTATGTAATATGTATATATTTTTGTTTAATAAACTGTGCCACATACTATATATTCCTACTGAAGTTGCCTTTGTATGTTACTTTGTAATACTAAAAGAGATGCCTGTTTTTATGAATAAATTTACTGCACAGTACTTCTTTTTGGCAAATAAACATGTACAGTTCGATTATACAAACAAACCAGTTTTCCGAACACCCATGTCCCCCAATTACTTTGGATAATCGACACTCTACTGTATATGGCAATGATGTTCAACACATCTGTCATTGACTGCGCTCACATGGTATTTTGTAAATGCCAGGCTTCCTCAAACCTAAATCAATCTTAACAGAGTCAAGAAGTGCTCTAATCTTAGCTGGGGGATCGAACACACATCTGATATCATATTTCTACAAAACCCTACCTATCTTAGCAGACGCATTCTACATCTACAGTTACATCTATACTCTGCAACCATTGTGAGATGCATGCCAGAGGGCACATACCATTGAACTACTTATTAAGATTTCTTCTTGTTCCATTCACATATTGACCGTGGGAAGAATGATTGATTGAATGCCTCTGTGCATGTACTAACTATTCTAATTTTACCCTTGCAATCCCTATGTGAGCGATACATAGGGGTTGTATTGTATCCCTGTAGTTATTATTATTTAAAGCTGGTTCTTGAAACCTTGTCAGTAGACTTTCTCAGGACAGTTAACATCTGTCTTCAAGGGTCTGCCAGTTCAGTTCCTTCAGTATACCTGAGACACTCTCCCATGGATTAGACTAACCTGTGACATTCATGCCATAATTCTCTGTATACATTCAATACCTCCTGTGAAAATCCTATTTGGTAGGGTCCCACACACTTGAACAGTATTGTAGGATGGATTGCACAAGTGATTTGCAAGCAATCTCTTTTGTGAACTGATTGTAGTTTCTCGGTATTCTACCAATAAAACAAAGTCTACGACCTGCATTACCCATGATGGAACCTATGTTGTCATTATATTTCATATCCCTGCAAAGTGTTACATCCTGCTATTTGTATGATTTGGCCGATTCCGACAGTGTCTCATTGATATTATAGTTATAGGACGCTATGTTCTTCCATTTTGTGAAGTGCAAAATTTTACATTTCTGAACATTTAGAGCAAGCTGCCAATCTCTGCAACATGTTGAAATCTTATCTAGATCTGACAGAATATTTATGCAACTTCTCTCAGAATGTACTTCATTATAGATAACTGCATCATCCGCAAAAAAAAAACAAAAGAAAAAAAAAACCTGATGTTACAATTAATATTGTCTGCAAGGTCATTAATATACTTGAACAGCACGGGTACCAACACACTTACCTGGGACACACCCGAAGTTACTTCTACATCTGACAATGACTCTCCATCCGAGCTAAAATGTTGTGTCCTCCCCACCAAAAAGTCCTCAATACAGTCAAAAATTTCACTTGATATCCCATATGGCTGTACTTTTGACAATTGGCATAGGTGCGGAACTAAGTCAAATCAAGAAACACTCCATCCGGCTGGTTGCCTGGTCCAAAACTTTCAGTATGTCACGTGAGAAAAGTGTGAGTTGGATTTTACGTGATCGATGTTTATGAAATCCATGCTGGTTGGTAATCAAGAGGTCATTCTGTTCAGGATACATCGTTATGTTTGAGCTCAGACTATGTTCTAAGATTTGACAACAAATTAATGTCAAGAATGTTGGTGGTAGTTTTGTGGATCACTTCTCAACATCAGTGATACTAATATTATTTCATTCATCTTTTAATTGGTACAAGGATTAAATTGTGGCAACTCTCCTGGGTTTTCCTTTGTAATGGAAAATTTGGAAACAGAGTTAAGCATTTCAGCTTTTGATTTGGTATCCTCAATTTCAGTGCCTGTCTTATTCAGTAGGGACTGGACACTAACTTTGGTGTCACTAATGGTCTTTATATATGACCAGAATTTCTTTGGATTTTGTGAAATATCATTTGAAAATATTCTGCTACAGTAGTCATTGAAGGCATGATGCACAGCTGTCTTAACAGCCAAATGTGTTTCATTCAGCATCTCTCTATCTATAGCCTTATGCTTTGTTTTACACATGTTATTCAGTAATCTCTGTGTTTCTTTAGAAGTTCCTTTACAGTGACTGTATACCATGGAGGTTCCCTAACATAATGAACTACAGATTTTTTGTCTACTTTACTGAACATATATATCTTTCTGCTTGTTTTAGCTGTCCTTTATGCTTAGGTAATCATTGTTGCCACAACCACGACATGGTCACTGATACCAGTTTTGATGTGGACATCCACAAAGATGTCAGGTCTGTTTGTTGCCATTAGATCCAATATACTGTATTTCCATCATGAGTGGGGTTCCTGACAACCTCTTCTAGGTAGTTCCAGAGAAGGAATTTAGTAAAGTTTCACAGGATGTCTTTATCACACCCACCACTAACAAAACTTCAATTTTCCCAATTAATTGTTGGATGATCATCTGAAAGAAGTGACACAAAGTTCCTTTTTTACACCATTAAACAAAAATGACAAAATAGAGCGACACTGGTCACTTAAACTGAGATCCATTATCTGACAAGATACTGATGGACTTCACTATGTTCACAAAATGATTGTCTTGTAGTTGCTTGATGATAATTTTCATAGTGCTTCCGCAAAGGGTAGAATCTAATACACTTTGAGAAACGCTCCAGCACAACTGGTACTTGAGAGAAATTACCTTTTGGCCTTGATAATGGGTCCAGAAGCTCGTGAGGTACTAATTGACCTGCTTTAACTGATGTAACATGACACATGAAGCCTTTTATGCTGCATAACAGCGTTTTTAGTTTTCTGGCAAAAGTCACATGCACTCTTCTTGCCATATTATCAAACATAACATGTTACTGCAATTTTAGAATACACTTTTTAGGTCCAAAATGCACATAGTTAAGGTGGATATACTTAATCAGTTTGTCAATTGCATGCCCTGGTATCCACAATTTCCAGTGGTGGGAGTTTATGTCAGTTCTTTGATACAAAACACCTTGATATTTGCAATGGAATTTTTTTACTTTCACTGTTGGTGGAGCTGTGTATTTTTCTTTAATCACCATAACATTTTATCCATACATCTGAAACTGCTGCTGCTCTTCTTCTTACTTTTCTTGTGCCTTTATCCTGCATTTATACAGGATTAGCATGGTTATGAACAGATTTGGCATGGTTAGTTTCCTATCTCCATCCCTTACTGTCTCTCCCAGAATGGTACATGTGTACCCCATCCATCTACACATAGTGTTATTAATTTGAAAGTGAGCAAAAATTTTCCAAATTTTTGCAAATAATGCAACTGATGCAGAACTTGTCTGGTACTCACCTATCAGAATGTGCGAAACCAGTTAAGAACCACATCCAGGCTGGCCAGCTTACCAACCCTTGTCATTGATCTTCTGGGCTGATTCAATCTAGGTCCAGTGCACCACACATCCAGAAGAGATACTTTAACATGTAGGGTTAGCTGAGCATGTGTGCATATTCTGTTCTAACTTTATTCCCATCTCTCCTCCTACTCCTTTCATGTAATTAAAGATGTTCTTCTTTAACGACAGGCTATGCAATGTTACCGCTAGAAATATTTTCCAATAGATGTGACAATGCTTCCAGAATGACGTTGTCGAAGCACTAGCACCCATCATGTTATGAGATCAATTTATTGTCAGTTTGCATTTTATAAGGCACTCCACAAATTTTGTGATCTGCTCATATGGCAGTGGGTCTGTCAATAAATAGAAAGAAAAAAAATCTTGTTAAAGTCCAAATTGATAGCTAGTACCTCTGTTTCTATCTCCATGTATTTTCTCTCCCATATGGCCAGAGCTTTACTGGTAATGGTGATGGTATAATGTTCTGTTTGGCCATCAGTTTGCCAAATCTGAAACAGCTTCAAGATCATAGCATATGTTGCTGGTCCCCATCCCAAGATATAACACTTGGTTTATGTCGTATGTAGAATTAGTTCCACTAATAACTCAAGCAGATCTTGTGAAATGCTTGTTGCTGTTCATCTCCCTATGTCTAGAAAGAATCTTTCTTCATTAATTTCAGTAAATATGGTGATGATAGACTATGCTCATTAAAGAGCCATCAGGAAAACCCAGCAAACCTTAGACAGGCCTTAAGTTGCTTCCTTCAAGTCAGAACCAAAAAATTTTCAGTAGTTTTCAGCTAGGCTTGGTTGGGTTCTATACCTCTTGGTATCATCAGATGTCAAATGAACTTGATTTGTCCTTGGAAAATTAAGTTTTATTTAGTACTATGCATTTAGCACGTGCCACAATATATCTAGGTGCTTCTCCCAAGGTTTGGCACAATTAATATGTCGTTCATATAGACAGTGACAAATTTAAGCAATTCAGGACCCAACACTTGATTTAGGGCTCTTATAGAACTGCTGGCACATTTCAGATGAATAGAATCTGTACAAACTTGTAGCTCTTTCCATTAAATGAGAATGCTGTGTATTTTTTGTGGACTGTGTGCAGTAAAAGTTACTAGTAACTAGACTACTGGTAAGATCCAAGCTGCTTACATCTTTAATTCCATTACATTTTTGCAACAACTATCAGTACAAGCTGTGCAGACTGTCATTTGACTATTAGAATCTGCGTGTACTTCATATGATGGAACTAGACTACACAGACACTTCCTCAAACAAGTAACACTAGCTTTTTGATCACAGCCATAGGAGATAGTAATATATACATGTCTTGCTCGATCGTTCTGAGCTTGCAATTAAAAATAACTTAACATGCTGGGAACAAACATCAGAGTTATATTGTAACTGTGCATGGACTCTAATATACACATGGAAGATACAAAATATGGAAATCATAATCAAAGAATAATGAAACCAAAACACATGCATATAAAACACCGTGTTTCTGGTGTGTGGCACAAAGTGTTTGACAGCGTGGTGCTTGTAAACACATGCATATGACATGCACGATACAACACTATATAACTGTGTGATGTTGTCACATCAGCCCCCATGGTGGAAGCAGAGCTTTATACCAAATAGCAGGCTGGAAAATGGACACCGGACCAGATCTTGACGTATGTGTTGGCAGGTACACAGATGTTCTAATCTGCACCAGTGGCTGTGAAGGCAGTGATGAGGTGATTGTTGGTGAGGCCTTAGTGTTGGAATATCTAACACCGTTGCTTCTTGGAAGACATAAGCAGTTTTTAAACACGGGTTGCCTTTCCATTAACTATGTCAATTGTCTTGTCTCCCCTTGTAACATGTGTAACATGATGTGTGAACAGCGTTACTTGTCTTGATGCAAGAAGGTGGTAGCTATACTCTTGTCTGTGAGGCTTATGTGGGTGGATTTGTGCCACGTGCTCTCACAGTTGGCATAGGAATTCTGGTTGATTATCCCTTGGTTGTGACAGGGCATTTGTTTCCACTAATTCTCTTCCAAGACCCAAAATCTTTTCATACACCAGATCTGCCAAACAAGCATATAAATCTGGTTTGAAAGTGTTTCTGAGGCTGATTAGTATCATGGGAAGGGTCTTGGTCCACTCAGTGTCTTGGACCATTAGTGCTGCCTTAATTGAGTGGTGCCATCTCTCGATCATCCCATTACTGCCCATGTGATAGCTCATTGTTTTGTGGTAAGCTGTGCCACAAAACTTCGTGAGTTATCTGAACAGGTCAGATTCAAATTGTCATTCTCTGTCTGTTGTGATGTGTAACAGACAGCCAAAGCATGATGTTCATGACACCTAATATGACACAAAAGCAAAAGCCATAGTTTCTGCTGTAACATTGACCACCAATGCAGGTTCTGGCCAGCAGCTGCTATTATCTATCATCGTAAGATTGCGATGCTGGCTATTGGATGCTGGCAATGGACCAATGACATCATTGTGGATGTAATTGAAATGGGCCATCTTGACTGGAAAGCCCCTATTGGTGCTTGCATGTGGCTTGCACCTTGCTGCATTGGCATTTAAGACAATACTTCACCCATTCATGCAATCTTTCTGTATTCCTGTCCACATGTAACGATTTGTCACTGTGTGGGTTGTCAATCAAACACTGGGGTGACACAAGTAATGTAGCAAATTGAAGACATCCCTTCTGAAAGTAATAGGTAGGAACAGTTGTGGTTTTGACGTGATCATGCCACAATACAGCTTGATGTCACCTCCAGGAATATGAATAACCTGGGGATCCAATGCCAATGTTCCTGCTGATAAAAGTACCTGAAGTTCTTTACCTGATTGTTGCATGGCAGCAAGTTTGGCAAAAATGATCACACTAGTAATGCTTTCAACCCAAGACAAAGAATCTACCACCACATTGATGATGCCGAAGATGTGGCGGACGTCCAGGCTGAACTGCGAGATGAACGTTAGCTGACTGTGTTGCCTAGGAAAACAGTTCATATTGTTCTCGCAAAAGATGTAACTTAGTGGTTTGTGGTTGGCATAGATAATAAAGTCTCTAGCTTCCAGGCGAGGCCTGAAGTATTTGACAGACTCATAACCAGCCAGCAGTTCTCTGTTACAGTCGCTCCACAGCTTTAGAGAGACTGCTAGTTTATGCGAGAAAAACATGTATGGTTGCCATGTGTCACTACATCATTGTTGCAACACTGTGCAGGTTGCCTTCTGGATAGTGTCAACTATTAGCACCATAGGTGCAGTAGGTCATGGTATGGCTGTAGTGCAGGATTTGCGATGCTTTCTTTGGGCGCTTCAAATGCCACACACATGCTATCAGTCCATGTTATAGGCAAGATACCCTTGTTCTTTAGGCTGGTGAGCACTGCAATTAATGGCTCCTATAACTCAGCAGAGAGTGGCAAGTGAAGGCAATAAAAATTTAACATACCAAGGAATTGACACAATTTCTTGACTGTATTTGGGCGCAAAATCCATAAGATGGCTCTCACCTACCCTGGCAGTAGTAGCAATTGTGTTAGCATTTGAGGCTGTCATGTACCACCTTTTCCTTGGGCCAAATGAAGCGGTGAGGACCAGAAACTGTTGGGAGCTGCATTACACCATCATGAATCATACTGTTAAACCCTGCTTTCATAATATTAAGATGATCTGGAACAAAATGTCATGGTCTGGAAGATGTGAGAGGACTGTCGGTCGTCTCTACAGGGTGCTACAAAAAAGCACGGCCAAACTTTCAGGAAACATTCCTCACACACAAATAAAGAAAAGATGTTATGTGGACATGTGTCCGGAAACACTTAACTTCCATGTTAGAGCTCATTTTAGTTTCGTCAGTATGTACTGTACTTCCTCGATTCACCGCCAGTTGACCCAATTGAAGGAAGGTAATGTTGACTTTGGTGCTTGTGTTGACATGCGACTCATTGCTCTACAGTACTAGCATCAAGCACATCAGTACGTAGCATCAACAGGTTAGTGTTCATCACGAACGTGGTTTTGCAGTCAGTGCGATGTTTACAAATGCGGAGTTGGCAGATGCCCATTTGATGTATGGATTAGCACGGGGCAATAGCCGTGGCGTGGTACGTTCGTATCGAGACAGATTTCCAGAACGAAGGTGTCCCGACAGGAAGACGTTCGAAGCAATTGATCGGCATCTTATGGAGCACGGAACATTCCAGCCTATGACTCGTGACTGGGGAAGACCTAGAACGACGGGGATACCTGCAATGGACGAGGCAATTCTTCGTGCAGTTGACGATAACTCTAATGTCAGCATCAGAGAAGTGGCTGCTGTACAAGGTAACGTTGACCACGTTACTGTATGGAGAGTGCTGCGGGAGAACCAGTTGTTTCTGTACCATGTACAGCATGTGCAGGCACTATCAGCAGCTGATTGGCCTCCACGGGTACACTTCTGCGAATGGTTCATCCAACAATGTGTCAATCCTCATTTCAAATGTTCTCTTTACGGATGAGGCTTCATTCCAACGTGATCAAATTGTAAATTTTCACAATCAACATGTGTGGGCTGACAAGAATCCGCACACAATTGTGCAATCACATCATCAACACAGATTTTCTGTGAACGTTTGGGCAGGTATTGTTGGTGATGTCTTGATTGGGCCCCATGTTCTTCCACCTACGCTCAATGGAGCACGTTATCATGATTTCATACGGGATACTCTACCTGTGCTGCTAGAACATGTGCCTTTACAAGTACGACACAACATGTGGTTCATGCACGATGGAGCTCCTGCACATTTCAGTCGAAGTGTTCTTACGCTTCTCAACAACAGATTCGGTGACCGATGGATTGGTAGAGGCGGACCAATTCCATGGCCTCCACATTCTCCTGACCTCAACCCTCTTGACTTTCATTTAAGGGGGCAATTGAAAGCTCTTGTCTACGCAACCCCGGTAGCAAATGTAGAGACTCTTCGTGCTCGTATTGTGGACGGCTGTGATACAATACGCCATTCTCCAGGGCTGCATCAGCGCATCAGGGATTCCATGTGACGGAGGGTGGATGCATGTATCCTCGCTAACGGAGGACATTTTGAACATTTCCTGTAACAAAGTGTTTGAAGTCACGCTGGTACATTCTGTTGCTGTGTGTTTCCGTTCCATGATTAATGTGGTCTGAAGAGAAGTAATAAAATGAGCTCTAACATGGAAAGTAAGCGTTTCCGGACACATGTCCACATAACATATTTTCTTTCTTTGTGTGTGAGGAATGTTTCCTGAAAGTTTGGCCATACCTTTTTGTAACACCCTGTATGTAGTGGTCAGTGTGCCTTACCTCCTTAGGGGCTCCAGGGGGTCTTTTAGCCAGAAATCCATGCAGCAGCTCTGCATACTCATTGTCTGCCATCCGTATTATTTTGGTAGTATGAATGCCTGCATCCCATTGAAATTTGGATTCTGTTAAGCCTGTGATGTTGTCAACAAGCTCTGAGTACATCATGTCTGGCAGTAGATTGAAATGAGCAAGGAAGTCTGCTCCAGTGATATGTTTGGTGGTGTCTGCAACAGTAAAATCCCATGCGAAGCCTCATCGTAAACCCAGGTCTAGTTCCAAGTGGACAGCACTGTATGAGGGGGAACCCAAAAATAACCGGAATTTCTTTCTAGAAAGCATATACTTTATTGTTTTCAAATACAACCTTAATCTCCTGGTCCAAACATTCATTCCAGTGTTCAAAGCACCATTTAAATTCATCCTCTTTGATACCTGTTAGCACTTTCATGACATTGCGTTTTACGTCTTCCACATCTGCAAAACGCTTCCCTCTCAAGTCTCTTTTCATCCTCAGGAACAGGAAGAAGTTCGAGGGTGCTAAATCTGGCAAATAGGGTGCGTGGGTCAAGGCAGTCATCTTCGTTGAGGCCAAAAACTGGCGAACGCTGAGAGCCGTGTGCGCCGGAGCGTTGTTGTGATGCAGCAATTACATGCCAGAATCCCACAAAGCTGTATGTTTTCGTGACAAACTTCTACGAAGCCATTTCACAACCTCCAAATAGAATTGTTGGTTTACTGTCTGGTTTTCAGGGACAAATTCAGAGTGTACGATCCCTTTGATGTCAAAAAACAGATCAACAACATTTTCACATTCGATTTCACTTGTCAAACTTTTTTTGGACGAGATGAGCAAGGTGACTTCCATTGTGACGACTGTTGTTTACTTTCTGGATCGTACCCATAGCACCATGACTCATCACCTGTAATGATTTTGTTGAAAAAATGTGGATCATCTTTGAACGCGTCCTTCATTTCGAGACAGGCTTGAACGTGGCGATCCCTTTGATCTCCGGTAAGAAGTTTCAGCATGAATTTTGCTGCCACTCTTCGCATCCCCAAATCGATGGTCAAGATGCGATGAATTGAGCTCCAGGACAATCCAGACAAGTTCTCAAGTTGGTCGATAGTCCTACGTCAATCTTCACTGATGAGATCATGGATTTTGTCAATGTTGTCTTCACTTCAAGCAGTTAAAGGTTGACCGGAACGGTACTGATCTTCAACCACAATTTCTCCCTTTTTAAATTGAGAAAACCATTCGTACACTTGCGTTGTACTAAGAGCATGGTCTTTGTAGGCTGTCTGAATCATTGCAACAGTTTCTGCTGCATTCTTGCCGAGCAAGAAACAAAACTTCACTGTCGCACGTTGTTTGTAAGAACTAGCCAGTTCCTTGTGTCATGTCTGCACTGTACGCACACTCAAAGAACTGCAAAAGAAACCACATTTCTTACAGTTGGGTGACGCTGCATGGCAGAATGACTCAAGCAGAGCTCCTACTACAACCCTCTGGTGTCACAACCTGCTACTACAAGTACACTATGTGCAGCATTACGATTCCGGTTACTTTTGGGTCCCCCCTCGTACTGAGTTGTTTGCGGCTGTCAGACAGAATAATCTGGGTAGTCGCTTCCAGTGCATCATAGTCTGTGGGTAAATGGACAATTGAGATTCCATTAAATATCTTGAGCTGGACCACTGATCACTAACAAACAGGCTCAGGGACACTGATCAAGAATCAGAGAAGGCACCTACTTCCAGTCACTATAGCCATTTGGTTAAGTGCATCCATTTGGTTAAGTGCGTGAGGTTGTGCATCTGCACACTTGCTCCCTGAATTTCTGGTGATACGAGCAGATACCTTGCCACTCAGGCTCAGTTATAGAACAGGTCTTCAATTATCTGCTGCACGAGTATTGGTGATATCAATTCCCATATCCGTCATTGCTCGGCTCGCATTGAAATAACAGTTCACCGAACTGCTACATCATCGCGTCCTAGATTTTATCTGTAAACTCTACTATTTGTACTACGTCCAAGGGTATGTCAGAATGTGCGGCTATAATTGCTTTGACAGGCAGTGGCAATTGACTGCTCCATATTGTGTACAGTAAGCTGTCTGGAAAGGTTCTCACATATACTTTGGTTTTTAGGTGCTACAAGTACTGCAAAGCCTTCCATCTCCAATATCATCCTGAGTGACAACTCGACAGATCTGCTGTTCCTGAGATGCCGATGTTCTCCAGATCAGTTCTGCTTTAAGCTGGTCATGTGTGTTAGGGCTCAGTAACAAGTCTAATAATTAGAAAAATATATGGGTACAAAAACGAAGCAACCATAAAGAAGTAGATGTTTTGCAGGTAAATATATTACCAACTAATGAAGAAATTACTACTAGGTTAGCCTCTGGTGGTGAGGTAATTATATCTTGCACTTCCATGGCATATTGGTGATCCAACTGGCTCACTATTAGTGTGTGGGAGTGACTAGTTGATAGTCGACAGGACACTGAAACATTCTCTTGGCGAGCGAGGTTCTTTGGAGGAAACAACCAGTGTTCGTTTGCCATGTTAACGTATGTATGTATTGTGTTTGCACGGTACAATAAAAGTGGTCGTTCACAGTATAAAATCCACACAAGCACTTTCCTTTATGTAGTGAAATTACTCCTACATGAGTGGTGACCCCGTAACTAAGCGATGTGACACTAGACAAGTTTGTTTAGATATTTTCCGTGATGTCTCGTATCGACATGTCGTCTGCACAGAACCTCTTCCGCAACATCGACGGCGTCATCCAGAATATCAAGAAGGAGTTTGACACGATGTAGCAAACCCCTCATTTCACAGTGCCACGGATTCCTACATCTCAAACCGACTTCGTCCACGACGTTACGTTTCCAACCATGCTGAGTGTGCCGGCAGGTCCCACGCGCCACCACAGGATATTCCCTCGCACAACCAGCCTGCAGGACACGCCGGTGTGAGCTCAAATGTGCTCGTGTTTTCATCACCTGCATCGGTGCCGCTCTCACGAGTTTCACACTTTCCGTTCGCCGGTTATCATGGCCCACCCATGTCATGGTTACAAATTCGGCCCCCACCTTTCGTTCCCGAATGTCTGGAAATTTGGTTCGCTATTATGGAGAACATTTTCATGCAGCAACAAATAGTCAACGATTTTGAACAGTTCACGCTAGTGATGTGCAACCTGGACCAACGTGCGTCGCCAATGGCATCGGATATAATTATGCAACCACCACCACAACAAGCCTACGCCACCCTCAAGACAACTTTAATTTCGCGTTGTACAAAACCTGTGGACCAGTGGATAACACAGCTCCTGTACTACGAGAAACGCGGTGACAGGTCGCCTTCAGACTTTTACCGGCAATTATATGCTATGGTGGACCATTCTGTGTTCTCAGACACATTACTTGTGCACATACGGCAACAGCAGTTACCTCTGCAGATGTGCTTAACCTTAATTGCTTATGAGGGCCGGCCATTAAGCGAGTTGCTGCAAGTGGCCGATAGAGCGCACTCCCTGCTCGACTCGCGCGCCACAGTGGTCGCCACTGCAACCACCTTGGCCAATGACACCAGCCGAGCACACCCGGAGCCGATTGATGCAGCGCCTCCAGCTTGTGCTGCCACGACCACACGATGAGTGCTGGACGCGATCGAAGATTTCCGATCTCTCCGTGCTGCCATCGATCAGCTGACCGCCCAGCTGCAGCAGCTAGAGCCACACGACATTGCGGCGGCCGACACACACACGCATCGTTGCCAGCCAACACGCCCACCATATCACGCAAACAACAGCACCGGTTATTGCTGGTTCCACTAGCATTTTGGCACGCAAGCTACAAAGTGTAAGGCACCATGCTAGCACCCAAATGCATCCCATGGCCTGCTTTAGGCGCAGCTGATCGTGACAACAAGCAACTGCGCGTAAACTCACAGATGTATGGATGGAGAACACCCCCGTTTCAGCATGAGCCTATGTTATGCGGATCGACTTCTACCACAGCTGTAAGGTACGCAGCTTCACAAAGACTTTTCATTCCTGATCACTCTACAGGATGGATGTTCTTGGTTGACACCGGCTCAGATGTCAGCACTCTGTCTGTAAATTTCTTCCCGTCAGACAAATGTGCTGAAGAGACTACTTTGAAAGCAGTCAACGATTCAGTCATCCACACATATGGACAGAAAACACTGGCAGTGGACATTGGGCTACCAGAAAAATGCAACTGGACCTTCGTTATGACCAATATCGACCAACCTATACTAGGTGCTGATTCCCTGGCAAAACATGCATTGCCCGTAGATTTACGCAAGTCACAGCTCCTCCATTCTGCCAATGGATGGGTTATTCCGGGAATACAAGGACGACCAACCTCTCATGCATGCCAAAGGGTAGATAAACTCAGCGCACCCACCTGGGAGGACACCATAGCGACAAAGGAATCTGATGTGCAGATGGCTCAAATGACATCAAAACAGTTAACGATACAACAACAGGCTCCTGCTGTTTCAACTGCAAAGGCAGCACCCAAGCCACAACATGGAACAAGAAAGAGCATGGCCAAGCATGAGACGGTGCACCACATCCATACAACTCCAGGCCCACCAGTCTCCTCACGTTTTCGCAGGCTTGCACCTGATCGCTTGCGGGAAACCAAGACCATTTTCAACGAGATGCTACAGGAAGGAACTATACAGCCATCCAACAGTCTGTGGTCCTCTCCTCTGCACCTCGCCTGTAAAAATAATGGGTCATGGCACCTGTGCGGCGATTATCAAGCTTTGAATGCCCGAACTGTTCCAGACAGATACCCTGTGCCACATATACAGGATTTCACCCATTCACTGCCCGGGGCAACCATATTCAGTGTTTTGGATTGCCGTAAGGCTTATAATCAGATCCCAATGGCAGAGCAGGACATACCAAAGACTGCAGTGACAACCCCATTTGGGCTGTTTGAAGTTTTGGTTATGCAATTCGGGCTGAAAAATGCTGCCCAAACATGGCAACGGTTTCTAGACAGCGTGCTAAGAGGGTTGCCATATTGTTTCGCCTATTTAGACGATATTCAGGTGTTTTCGGGGAACGTTTCTGACCATCAGAAACACGTAAATGAGGTGCAAAGCAGGCTTAGTGCTCATGGAATAACACAACAAGGACAAGTGCATGTTTGGGGAACCCGTGGTAACCTTCCTGGGTTATAAAGTGTCAGCTCAGGGCATTTTCCCACTGCCAGAGAAGCTGGAGTTGTTGCGTACCCTACCACGGCCTCAAAACTACCATGATCTCCGACGATTACTAGGGATGATAAATTTCTATCATCGTCACCTCCCCAGAACAGCAGCAATCCAGACGCCACTAAACAATGCCTTGGCTGGACACAACAAAATTGGCAAGCGCGCACTCCCATGGACGCCTGAGATGGACTCTGCTTCCAAGGCACTGCAAAACAGCCTTCACAACGCAGTGGGACTTGCACACCCTGCACCAGCAGCTCAGCTAGCCCTAGTAGTGGACGCAAGCCAAGCTGCAATCGGTGCAGCACTGCACCAGAGTGTGAAGGGTCATTGGCAGCCACTAAGTTTTTCTCACAAAAGCTACAGATGAGTCAAACTCGTTGGAGTGCATACGACAGGGAACTCCTTGCAATTTATGAAAGTGTCAGGCACTTCCACCCTTTCGTTGAGGGCAGGCAATTCACCATATACACCGATCATAAACCTCTCTACAAAATCAGCGATTCATGTTCCCCCGCCAGGCCCGCCATATAGAGTTTATATGCTAGTTTTCGACAGACGTGCATCACATCCATGGTGCTGACAACACTGTGGCAGATTGTTTCTGATGTATTAATGGGATAAGTCCAATGTTGGATTATTCTGAATTGGCAAGGGCACAGGCTTCAGATGCACAGCTGCAGTCCTTGTTGGTGGACCCGTCCACCGGCCTACGTTAACAACTTGTGGACGCTCCCTGCAGCACATTTAAGGTATGGTGCGACACCTCCATGGTTAGACCATGCCCATACATCACCTCCCCCCCCCCCCCCCCCCCCCCCCCCAGTTCCGGCAAAAGGTATTTGACAGCATTCACAACCTGACACACCTGGGAACCAATGACTCAGTGAAGTTAGTGACGGACCATTTTGTGTGGCCTTAAATCAAGAAAGATACACGAGAGTGGGCCCGCAGCTGCTATCAGTGTCAACGTAGCAAAGTGGGACGCCATGTTCACGCTCCAGTTGGACAATTCCCAACCCTAACAGCACGTTTTGGGCATGTACACATTGACTTGGTTGGACCCCTCCTCCCTTCAGAAGGTTACAGGTACTTGTTTATGGCAGTGGATCGTTGCGCACGGTGGGCAGAGGCTACACCAATCAGGGACATTTCTGCAGAGACTACTGCACTGTTCCAACAACTGTCGAACCTCTGCAGCTTCCAACGAAACCGGACAACTAGCTACCACCCGGCCAGCTACAGTTTGGTGGAAAGGTGGCACCGGACTTTAAAGGCTGCCCTGATGTGCCACGAGGACTCATGGACTCAAGCGTTGCCATTGGTTTTGCTGGGGTTACGGACTGCAGTAAAAACAGACATCAGTTGTTCCTCGGCACCACTCTGTGTTCCAGCAGAATTCCTTGCACCAGTTCCTCTCCCAGATGACATACTACTACCACAGATCTTGCAACAAATGAGGAAGCAGGCAGAGATGCTACATGCAGCCCCAACATCTCAGCATGGCACGCATCCAGTGTTAATACACAAGTCCCTCAATACTTGTTCCCACATCATGTTCTGCACAGACCTGGTACATCATTCGTTACAGCTACCGTACACTGGCTCATACTAAGTGCTAGGACAGGACACACACACAATGGATATCCTCCTCCAGGGAAAGTCGACCAAGGTTTCCATTGAGCGGGTAAAACCCACTTGGACAATGACAGCACCGACTGCAGTCTCACAGACAACTTCAGACACAACTCGCAACGAGTCCACACCTTCCGCAGAGCCAGAGAGCTGTGACCCACTGGAGCTCCACACCAGGGGACCTAATGCAGCAGCGGAATCATCAAGCAGCACCCACACCCGCACTATCCACTCTCGGGCAGGCCGTGAGGTGAAGTTTAAGTACCCCATCATACCGGGTGCTCTGCACTTCAGGGGGGAAGGGGGGGGGGCTGTGTGGGAGTGACAAGTCGATAGTTGACAGGACACTGAAACATTCTCTTGGCGAGTGAGGTTCTTTGGAGGAAACAACCAGTGTTCATTTCCCGCGTTAACGTATGTATGTATTGTGTTTGTGCAGTACAATAAAAGTGGTCATTCACAGCGTAAAATCCACACAAGCATTTTCCTTTATGTAGCAAAATTACTCCTACAAGTGCATGCTTGGTAGTATCCACTGAAATTCCAGAATAGAAAAAACTGATCTCCATCTGCACAAACCACAAAGCTGGATTGTGTGGACAGAAAGGTGGCAGTCATACAGGCAGTCATGACACAATGGGATTTATGCCAGTCACTTGCAAATCTCTTCTGTGAGTGCTCATTAATTCAATTATACTATGCAGTTAAATCACTTCAGAGTCACCATTTTGTCAGTACAAGTTGTGCAGATTGTCATTTGACCATTAGAACCTGCGTGTAATTAATATGACGGAACCAGACTAAACAAACACTCCTTCTAACAATTAACAGCAGCTTATTGACCGCAGCCACTGGAGACGGTGGTAAATATATGGCTTGTACAATCGTTCCAAGCTTGCAATTAAAAATAACGTACAGGGAACTATGCACAAATTCCACTTTGTGCATGGAAGATACAAAAGACAAAAACCAAAAGACCCATCAACTTTCAATTACATATTTGTTTTCATTTTGTAAACTAGCTTCCACATTTTATTTTTTTCCAGAGCATTCATTCCTTCCTCTATTGCTTTCTTGCATTCTTAAGAAGTTCCTGACTGCACTGCTTCTTTATAGCGCCTTAGTGTCCTGCAAAGTAACATCATTCTTGGTTGATGGGCTGAATCTTCACAGTAACATAAAAATTTCTTCAAATTTCACTATTCATGTAAATTGTGGTCTCCTTTGTCTTCATATCACATTGCCAAGTTGCTGTCAAATTGTTCCTCAGTGTCATATAAATGACTGCTAGCCCTTTTGTCACTTATTGCTAGAAATTGGTTCATACAACCAATTCCATTGACTACCCTTTTCAGACTCAACTGCTTCATCAGAGGTTTAAAATACTTCAGTTATATGATTCTTTACGTTTGAAATGTGACTGATTTTTGGCTATTATATGCCCATCATCAGATGTTATACTGAAAATAAATAAGAGACTGGAGCTAATAACAGTTTTTGAATTCAGTAGTACACATAAAAAAGTAAAAAAGAAGTAAACCAATGGTTGGGCTAGGTACTGTAAAACCAAAGTCAATGGCAAAGTGACACCAGAAAATACTATGGATGACTGTCTGAGTAAAGAAATATACAATAAACACCAGAACACTTACACATTGTGCGGTGACCCTGAGAGCCGTGGTGGACGAGTACAATACGCTGTGTATCACCAGCGAGGGCAGAGCATGGAGGACAAGACTGTTTGCAACTGTTTCACGTTCAGTTTGTCATCATAACCAACATGTCTTTTTGGAGATTTAGCATCAAACTTCTGCTGGTTTTGTGTAGAAATTGAAGCAAAGCATTCCACTCCAAATATCACCAAATTATTAAAATTACCTTTTTTCGTCAGAAATATTTCAGTTGGAGTTTCATCTTCAATTTTTGGAGGATGAGACTAATGAAACATGTGTGTGGTAGCTAAAACCACCTCAACCCACAATGCTTTCAGCAGTTATTCAGCAAAGCAGAGCCAATAATGTGCCATCACACAAGGGATTATATTTTACTGTTTAGCAACTCTGTTCTGCTGAGGAATTTATGGTGCAGAAATTGAATGTTTATTATGGAACACCTTCCCACCATCTGCACATAATTCTTTCACAGTAACATCAGCTTGAATCTTTGTCATTTTAATAAACAGTGGTAATTTTCTTTGACTTCATCAAAATTGCAAAAGGTAGTTACTTTACAACTGGAAAAATCATCCTCAAAAACAACAAAGTATTGATGATCCTGCAAACACTTTTCTTCCACTGATCCTCAAACATCTGCATAAACTAATCCTCCAGGTTTAGTGGGTTTCAGTACTCTTTCAGCAAATACCATTGACACATCCCTCACAAAACCTAGAATTAATCTCTGTCTCTTTACTATGATCCTTCAAAAACTGGTGCACATAATGTTTATTTTGATATCCAATTTTTCATGCCATCTCTGTAAAATATCATCAGTTTCAGCAATAACACAAGACTTTTCTTGACGAACAATCTTCAAAGCTAAATGATGAAAAGTGTGAAGGCATCCACATAAGGGCTAAAAGGAATCCGTTAAACTTCGGTTACATGATAAATCAGTCAAATCTAAAGGTTGCAAATTCACCTAAATACCTAGGAATTATAATTACAAACAATGTAAATTGGAAAGAACCCACAGAAAATGTTGTGGGGAAGGCAAACCAAAGGCTGCAATTTATTGGCAGAACGTTTAGAAGATGCAACAGATCTACTGAAGAGACTGCCTACACTGTGCTTCTCTGTCCTCTTATGGAGAACTGCTGCATGGTGTGGGATCCTTACCAGATAGGATTAATGGAGCACATCAAGAAAGTTCATAGAAGAACAGTGCGTTTTGTGTTATCAAGAAATAGGAGAGAGAGTGCCATGAACATGATACAGTGGTTGGGGTGGACTTCATTAAAACTGAGGTGTTTCTCACTGCAACAGGATCTTCTAACGAAACTTCAATAACCAACTTTCCCCTCCGAATGCAAAAATGTTTTGTTGATGCTGTCCTATATAGGGAGAAATGATGTTCATAATAAAATAAAGGACATCAGAGCTCACACTGAAAGATATAGGTGTTCATTTTTTATGCATACTATTCAAGAGTGGAATAATAGAGAATTACTGTGAAGATGGTTTAATAAACCCTCTGTGAGGAACTTAACTGTGATTTGCAGAGTATCCATGTAGATGCAGATCTAAATGATAAAACTCATTTCTCATTACTGGATGTAGCAAAGGCAATTGCAATATTGTTTCTGAAAAAGACCCATGATTTGCCACCATTTTCGATTATTTGGTTTATTCCTTTTTGTACAGGTTTCTTATCAGAAAATAAGTTACAGTATCTGTCAGTGCAAAACCAAAGATCTTCAAAATATTGCTCTGTCCATTGAATACCTATACATCAATTTAACCTGCATCAAACGCTTCATTTGCACACCATTCTTACATCATCCACCTCCCTTGGAGTTCCAAATGGTTCATACATAGTGTACCAATCACGCTGATCTGTTATGTGTGTCGCAACATTGTCACTATAACACTTATCACAGCCCAGTGTATTTACATCAACAAAAAAAATTGCTGCATCTCACCATTAAAACTTTTTCTCAGTATCTGAAGCATCTGTGACTACAACGTCTTAAATTTATCACTGATGGTACACTGGCTAACAACATGGCACAGTCTTCTCTTTTGTCCATGCTAATACATTCATTTGATCAATGGCCCTATTTCTTACATATATAACAAACCAATACTGTTTTACACTGTTGTGATAAGGGGTCTGCTTCTCCAAACAAAAAGCATTTTACATCTTCATCCTTTTCTAATGAGGCATTTTTAATACCTCTGCTTCAGATTAAGCTTGTTTGCACCTTTGACATTGTTAACCTTCATTTTTGACATCGGTGCTGTTTCATAATTTAAACTCAGTTTTTGTAACTTATTCCATGTCTTCTTTTCAGTACATAAATCATGACAAATAACATTTTGGTAACTACATATATGTGACAATGCCACTCCAGTACATGCTTGCTACAGATACTTCACAGACAGACAGACAGTGACTCAATAATAGGCAGAGAATGGAACACTGTGAGAGAGAAATGAACTGACCGTGCAAGTCAATCTACGGAAAGCAGAGAGTCTGAACCCAGGTGCAGATTAGCACAGGAAGAACTTAGCATATGACTGGCATGGATGGTTAATGGCTATGCACTCAGCACAACACACAATGTGATACACTAGGTGAAGTTTGCACTGACACTGCGAGTCAGCACTGGCTCACCCAGCCTAATGCTGCCTGCAAGTAAATACACTCCTGGAAATGGAAAAAAGAACACATTGACACCAGTGTGTCAGACCCACCATACTTGCTCCGGACACTGCGAGAGGGCTGTACAAGCAATGATCACACGCACGGCACAGCGGACACACCAGGAACCGCGGTGTTGGCCGTTGAATGGCGCTAGCTGC
This sequence comes from Schistocerca americana, assembly GCF_021461395.2. Classification (NCBI taxonomy): domain Eukaryota; kingdom Metazoa; phylum Arthropoda; class Insecta; order Orthoptera; family Acrididae; genus Schistocerca; species Schistocerca americana. The sequence continues at coordinate 209,684,041 of NC_060119.1, forward strand.
GCAGCATTTGTGCACCGCCGCCGTCAGTGTCAACCAGTTTGCTGTGGCAGATGGAGCTCCATCGCAGTCTTTAACACTGGTAGCATGCCGCGACAGCGTGGACGTGAACCGTATGTGCAGTTGACGGACTTTGAGCGAGGGCGTATAGTGGGCATGTGGGAGGCCGGGTGGACGTACCGCCGAATTGCTCAACACGTGGGGCGTGAGGTCTCCACAGTACATCGATGTTGTCGCCAGTGGTCGGCGGAAGGTGCACGTGCCCGTCGACCTGGGACCGGACCGCAGCGACGCACGGATGCACGCCAAGACCGTAGGATCCTACGCAGTGCCGTAGGGGACCGCACCGCCACTTCCCAGCAAATTAGGGACACTGTTGCTCCTGGGGTATCGGCGAGGACCATTCGCAACCGTCTCCATGAAGCTGGGCTACGGTCCCGCACACCGTTAGGCCGTCTTTCGCTCACGCCCCAACATCGTGCAGCCCGCCTCCAATGGTGTCGCGACAGGCGTGAATGGAGGGACGAATGGAGACGTGTCGTCTTCAGCGATGAGAGTCGCTTCTGCCTTGGTGCCAATGATGGTCGTATGCGTGTTTGGCGCCGTGCAGGTGAGCGCCACAATCAGGACTGCATACGTCCGAGGCACACAGGGCCAACACCCGGCATCATGGTGTGGGGAGCGATCTCCTACACTGGCCGTACACCACTGGTGATCGTCGAGGGGACACTGAATAGTGCACGGTACATCCAAACCGTCATCGAACCCATCGTTCTACCATTCCTAGACCGGCAAGGGAACTTGCTGTTCGAACAGGACAATGCACGTCCGCATGTATCCCGTGCCACCCAACGTGCTGTAGAAGGTGTAAGTCAACTACCCTGGCCAGCAAGATCTCCGGATCTGTCCCCCATTGAGCATGTTTGGGACTGGATGAAGCGTCGTCTCACGCGGTCTGCACGTCCATCACGAACGCTGGTTCAACTGAGGTGCCAGGTGGAAATGGCATGGCAAGCCATTCCACAGGACTACATCCAGCATCTCTACGATCGTCTCCATGGGAGAATAGCAGCCTGCATTGCTGCGAAAGGTGGATATACACTGTACTAGTGCCGACATTGTGCATGCTCTGTTGCCTGTGTCTATGTGCCTGTGGTTCTGTCAGTGTGATCATGTGATGTATCTGACCCCAGGAATGTGTCAATAAAGTTTCCCCTTCCTGGGACAATGAATTCACGGTGTTCTTATTTCAATTTCCAGGAGTGTACTTCTGCCAGTGGGTCTGCACATACTGTGTGTTGTGTTGGTGCTCTATGGCAGACCTTCACAGTATCCTGCTGCCACTACCCATGCCAGCTCATCTGCCTCCATTGTGAGGTCCACTGGTGAGGATATCAAATTGTTCCTCACTGAAAATGCTACATAGGCCCAAAAATGACCAGGCTATGGCTGTGACCTCCAGATCAGAACTGGAGGGGGCAACATTGATGCTGCTGGCTCTGCCACAAGGGTGGAGGATCACGAAGATAGCAGCAATGGGTGGTCTGCTGGCAGTAATAGAGGTGACATCATCTCCATTGATGAAGGAAGGAAGAAGCGGAGGACTAGGAGGGTAGATCAATTTCCATGGGCAGTCGCGGGCAGCCGGTGGGGAGCAGGCAATGGCGTGATGAACCATGCCTGTTTCTTCTTCTCTTACTATCAAATCTATTCATCAAGAATCAGCTCGAATGGATGAGGGCAGGGCAGTGCACAGAGTACTGGTAGGGCACCTAGAGGGAAAACGTCCTGTGGGGAGACCGAGGCATAGACAGGAGGACAATATGAAGACTGATTTGAGGAGCCTAAGTATTGAAGGTGAATGGAAGGAAATAGCCCAAGACAGGGACAGATGGCGAAAATACGTTGCTGCGGTAATGGACTCTCGAGTCCGATATGACCAGTGAGTAAGTAAGTAAGTAAGATCACATTGGTAGGTGCAGGTGTTGGCTTCACTGGGGGTCACTGCTGCAGGTGTCAGGAGGAAAGCAGAGTACACGGTGGGAGTGGCAATGGGAAAGCACACTGCTGCAAGTGGAAGCCCTCATCTAGAACAACATCATGATCCAACCTACCGCATGGCAACCAGAAGACTGTGGTAGGGAAGTCCCAACAGGGTGTGGGTGTAACTGATTTGAATGGAGGTCAGTTGCTCCCTACCAACATGCACCACAAACAACTGCCAACATTTCTGGCCCATCATAACACGGGCAGCTTCCCCTGTCACTGGCTGAAGTGCTGAGCCCGAATGCCAGCCCCAGGATTAAAACACAATTGTCCATGGGGGTCTGTGACATGCAACACAGTGTGCAGCAAATCCAGGAGGTCCTACAGCTCACACATGTGCAAATGTTCTGATGGACTGCACCTGCTGACTGGCGTCACTTAATATACAGCCAGAAAGCTTGACTACACATCGTCATGGGAAGCAGCAGATACAGACTTCTTCATTTGGATCATAAATGTACACACAAAGTGCTCCACCTCCAAATCAGAAGCTGGGTGTAATGGCATGGTAGTCATATGCTGGATACTGTTGTGAATGCAAAAGTCCTCAAACTCCCATAACACAAATTGCTGAATGTTGTCGGGTACCTGGATCATTGGTGATCCTCAATGCAAAGATAATTGACAATGCGTGAACCATGGCAGTTGACAATGTAGAGGACAGTTGGCTATGTAAAGGAAACTGAACAATGCATGAATCACCAACAACCACATGTTGTCCAAAAAAGGGCTGGCAAAATTGACATATACCCTGTCCCAAGGGTGCTATGGGACTGGCCAATGGGAGAACTGGCACGGAGTGAGCATGGTTCTGTGCATAAGCCCCATGAGAACACACCAGATGTTCAGTGTCATGATAGATAGCTGGCTAGTAGACATGATGTGGTGCCAATGCCTGGATATGAGTCATACCCCAGTGCGGCACATGCAGCAACTGGAGTATGTGAGGACACAAGGCCGGATAAATGACCGAATCACAGTATTGTTCCTCTATGGCAAGCATGAAAATCCCCTCGACAACAATGAGCCAATCACATAGGAGAAAAATTTATGCAACACCTGATTCACAACCAAAGAATTGTGCTCTGGACAACCCAACTGGACCGTCAATATTCCAGAAAAGCAGGCCAGCGGCCAATGCAGTCGTGACTTCATGTGTGATTAATGGGAAGTCTGACAAGATTTACTACAAGGCATCATCCAATGTGAGCACAACAGCCTCCTGGTGACTGATCTCTGGACCAGGCATCTCTGGAACACTGACAGCTGCAATAGTGCATCATCATTTCCATGCTGTGTGGAGGAGTGGTAAGAAATGACACAAAAATAGTTACTAAGAAAGAATTCCCACCACTGCAACTGGTGGGCAGTCCTATCCAGCAGCTTGGTTCAAATGGTTCAAATGGCTCTGAGCACTATGGGACTTAACATCTATGGTCATCAGTCCCCTAGAACTTAGAACTACTTAAACCTAACTAACCTAAGGACATCGCACACATTCATGCCCGAGGCAGGATTTGAACCTGCGACCGTAGCAGTCGCATGGCTCCGGACTGAGCGCCTAGAACCGCTAGACCACCGCGGCCACCAGCAGCTTGGAATAAGGGCCAAATACAACAAGCAATGACTTGTGATCAGTGATGAGGAACCTCACCCCATTCAGGAATACGTGGAATTTTTCACCCCAAAAAATAATAGCTATCACCTCTTTTCCACCTGTGAATAATTATACTGTACAGCAGAATGCATCTTTGATGCATAAGCGATAGACTGTTTGGTGGCATCTGTTTTCTGATGGGAGAGGATGGCATCAATGCTGTTCTGGGATGCATCACAGTCCAGGGTTAAAGGTTTACTTGGCTGGAAGTCAGACATGGAGCAGAGCACAAATGCTGCTTGAGAAACTGAAAAGCTCATTGACAATTTACAGACCACATAAACTTAACACCCTTCTTTTCAATTGGCAGATGTGTGCAACCAGGGAAGTAAACTGGGCATAATATGAATTCTTACCCAAAAAAGAATGGAACTCTTCCAGTTTCTTGGGTGTTAAGAGGTTTACAGTGGTCTTGATTTGGTAGTTCACTGAGAGACTATCTTTACTAAGCAGATGACCCAAAAATGCACCTTAATAGAGAAAAAAACTGCATTTCTCTAGGTTGCAATGAAGGACATCTCCAGGAGGCATTGGAGAACTGACTGGGGATTTCTTAAATGCTCCTCCTGAGTAGGGTCCTTGATACACGTGTCATCAAAATAATTCACACAACACAGAATGTCCTGAATCAACTACTCCAAATACCATTGTTGTATTCGTGGTGCATGTGAGATTCCAAAAGGCAAACAATAAAACTGCAAAACCCAAAGGGGGTGTAGAGGACCAGTCTGAGAAACTGCTTCCAATGGTAGCTACAGATAAGCATCATGCTTGTCAATGCAGAAAAAAGATACTGGCCCCTTGCTTCACCAACAACTCTGCCTGCCAAGTAATTGGGTGCAAATCTGCAACAACACATTGCACATTCATCATCTTTTTAAAATCACCACAAAAGTACGTGGTGTCATTGGGCTTCTGAATCACCACCAAAGGCATGGCCCACTGACTACATGAAACAGGAGAAATGATGCAATGATCCTTCCAACTCAGCCTTTAGCTTATTGCACATGGTGAAGGGAATATGAAGGGAATGACAAAATTTGGGTAGAACTGACAGCTTAGGAGAAAGATTTTCCTTGAAATGTTCTTCTTGACCCAATGTATTTTCAAACAGTGGGCTGTAGGGTCGCAGTAAGGAGTCCAAATCATGAAAAATAATGGATCGAGACACTAAATGCACTGTACTAGTCATCTGCAAGCTAATAATAGAAAACACATTGATCTCAAAGATATTTTGCACTGACAGTGAATTGACCACTAACGAGGTAGGTTGTCTTCCTATTTATATTGTGTAAAGATGGGGAATTGCACCTGTAAAGAAATACACTGTTTACTATAAGATGCAACCTGACAGAGTGGCTGTTGTAACTACAGGAACTCCGAAAGCCTATACATATCTAAGTCAATGAGGCTGATCATCACTCCTGTGTACACCTGAAATTCGGCTGAGTACCCATCCACTCACAACTCCAGCAAAATAAGCTGGAGTTACACATGTACTGATAGAGGCAGCCCCAGAGTACAGTGAAAACACTGGGGCATCTGATGACTGATTCATGACCCATTGACTGTCACTAACAGTTGCCAAATGGCTTATCCACTGGCATGTGGCATATATGGCCTCCACATATAAGCAGTCATGGCGGACATGCAACAAATTATAGTCATGGGAGAACCACTAGGTTGCACAATGAGTGGAAGTAAAATCATGCTGAGGATCTGAGAAACACTGCAAGCTGGAATTGTGATGCTGTGAGCAGCAAGGACATGCTGATATCAACATGGGTGAGTATAGCTAGTGTCACATCACCACAGCATGAAAACTGTCAACGGCAGCAATGTACGGTGACTTGGTGAGAAGTGAGGCCACCTCGTGTATTCTGGGCACTTGGCACTGTTTAACCTGTGCACCCAGTTGAGCCACCTGCCAATTATCAGAGAGGACATACCTTGCCATCACTGTAAGCTCATAGGATTCTGTAATTTGGGCAACCTCAGCTAAAGGAGGGTCAGAAAAAGTCAATGCCCTAGTTCAAAACTTGTGATCTGGAGCTAACATGACAGTCACATTGCAAATTAATCAATCTGCATAAGAGGTAGGACATTTGGAGCACTCAAAGCAAACTTTGTGTGAGAGGCTCTGAAAATCACTAATACACATCCCATATGACTGCCCAGGGTGCTTGTTGAACTGGTTAAACTGCTACCGTGCCACATGGGTCTGATATCCAAAATTGATGCTCGAGCAGCTGATGAAGCTCATCAAAGATAAATTACTGAGCTCAGTGGATGGCTTAAAATATTGAACAATTTTGTATAAACATGCTGGACAACAACATAGCAGCCTTGTTGGCTGGATCAACAATACGCCCTACCCGCAATGCAGCAACAACCAGTGCAGGTAATTCTCCCACCTTTTTTGTTGACTCAATGAAATTGGCCAATGGCATCATTGTTGGTGGAGTTGGCACAGAAAACAGAACAATGGATGTCTACCTCCCTCAGGCCCCACCTCCTGCCCTCACCAGTGAGGCAAGGATGCAAAGCAAGTTTTGGTCCAGGACAAAAATTTATTATAAAATTCATGAAAAAGTATTAATATGTTTTACAAAAGACCTGTACAGGATGTCCCAGAAATGTTGTGACAAACTTTGAAGGGTTGCAAATGGTGCCTCGAGTATCAAATTGAGGATAGGAATTTATGCCTGGAAGCATCATTCAAAGAGTGCTATGGAGTGAAAAGTTATGGGCAACAGTGCCTGCCACTAGGTCACCCCTTCCACAGGAAATCTGAATTAGTATGCTGACAGACTATAGGCAGAACGTCTTGCAATGCATTTTGTTATTTAGTGATGAGGACTGACTGCTACACTCAGCAGTGGAGAAGATGGAACTAGCTACTCCACAGAGAATTTGATATTCTGTTGCCTTGATGTATGTTGGTTCTGGACATGGGTTTCCGTCTGCAGTTCTTTTTCTCTTGTGTACTGAAAAATATTGGAGATTTTAGAGGGATCCAGGAGAAAAGTAAACTATAGATGGAAAACTGTGTCTGAAAACCATCATCCACTGAGGCAGCAGAGCATCACTTTCATAATAGGAGACAAGGCCTCTCTATGCAGTAGCTACCTCCATCTTCTCCACTGGTGATAATGGCAGTCAGTCTTAATCATTGAATAACAAATAATATTGTGATAGATGAAAAATATACTCGTCAAGCAGTGGCAGAACACACAGATAAAAGATGGTTGTAATTGGCAAGCTTTTGGAGTCAGTGGCTCCTTCTCCAGGCAGTGGGTTTGAAGGGGAAGGAAGAGCGGTGAAGGAAAAGGACTGGAGAGGTCTAAGAAAAGGGGTAGATTTTGGGAAAGTAACCTAGAACTGTGTGTCAGGGAGGGCTTACTGTATGGGATGAGAAGGAAAGACTGATTGTTGGGGACTGCATCAGATGAGATTTGAAAACCTGAGAGCTTAAAGGTGAAAGACAGGGTAATATGCAGACAGAGATTACTGCTTAAACATCATGCATGAGTTAATAAGACTGAAAAGCTAAGTGCATTGTACGTAACAGTGGTGGGAGGGGGGCATTAAAAATGGACAGGAAAGCCAATGAGTAAAGCAAAGAGTAGTTACAGTGAAAAAATGCTGAGATGGAAGAAAGTAACATAACTTAAGGCCATGTGTGTGGCGAGAACCAAGGACATGTTGTAATGCTAGTTCCCACATGTAGAGTTCTGAGAAACTGCTGTCAGGGGGAAGAATCCAGATGCTGCATGTGGTGAAACAGGTTTCAAGCTCATGTATGTCATGTTGTAGAGCATGCTCTGCAATAGGATATTGCAAGTTGCCAGTATACACCCTCTGCCTGTGCCCATTCATCCTACTTGATAATTTGGTGGTAGTTGTGCTGATGTAGAAGGCTGAACAGTGTTAACATAACAGCTGGTATATGACGTGTTGTTTTGCAAATGGCTCTCCCTTTGGTAGTATGTTTTGACAGCTACAGGGCTATTGTAGGTGGTGTTAGGAGGGCGTGTAGGAGAAGTCTTGCAATGGGGATGTCACTGGGGTGGGAGCCATAGGGTAGAGAGATGAGTGCAGAAGGACCACAGGAACTGACATGAATATTATGGAGATTGGGAGGGCCTAGGTGAGGTGGGCACAATTTCTGACAGAATGGAACTCATTTCAGGGCATGATTTTAGGAAGTCATGGCCTTGTTGAAGTAGCTGAGTAACACATTCCACAGCAGGATAATATTGAGTGAGCAGTGGTGTGTCCCAAATTTGTTTTTTGGTGGGATCAGCAGTACCAGGATTGGATGTGATGGCATGGGAAATTTGATTTTTAACTATGCTGGTGGAGTAATTATGTGCAGTGAGGGCTGAGGCAAGAATGGTGATGTACTGCTGTAAAGACTGCATCTGAACAAATAAATTTGCCTTGTATGCCAAGGCTGTATGGGAGGGAATGTTTGACATGGAAAGGTAGCCAACTGTCAAAGTGTAAGTACTGGTGTTTGTTGGTGGGATTAATGTGAACAGAAGTGTGTAGCTGGCCTTTGGTGAGGACGAGATCAACATTGAGGAAAGTGGCATGGGATTCGGAATAGTACCATGTGAAATTTAATTGGGAGAAGGTATTAAGAGATTCTAGGAATATGGAATTTTAGCATGTCAGCCTCACTGTGACCTAATTTTGTCAATAATTGATTGTTTTCATTGTTTAACAATAATGTGGGATGTTCCACCTACAGTCTGTTGGTGTACAAAGCCAAATTTACTGTTGAAGCATCTATAACTTTGATACTCTGTAGCAACATTGGGCAACATTTCTGTACAGGGGTTCCTCTGCTCAATTTGTTCCTCAAGACACCCTCTAGAGTCCCTTGAAGTTTGTCACATTTCTGGGACATCCTGCCGAGAAGAAGTCGGACAGAATCAGCTAAGATTAGGTCATCTCTATGCTAATAATATGTATTCAAAATTTATAACAATGGAATTCCAGAATGCAAATGATATATGAAAATAAATTTTTACAACCACTCATCTGCAGAAGAATGATGGGTTGTACATGTAAGGATTGCATGAACTCATTAGTGTTCAAGCCATCATTATTCTTCCACTCTTAGTAAGTGTGCTCATCTTTGTGGCTGTAGAGGTGTGTGTGTGTGTGTGTGGCTACACCAAGTATAGAAGGTCAATAGCTCATTACTTTATACTATCTTTCATTGTACCTTAGTGCATCATCTTTCATCTACAGGTACATGTGTTAGTGTGTTTCTACTAAAACTAAAACAGAAGCATGAAAGCTAATACAGTATTTCAGTGTGCCTGAGTGCCACCCACCATTCACTTGCAGGTCACTGTATTTCTTCACTTTTGAGTATTTGAAAAATATAAAAAAAAATACTTGTTTATTTTTTCAATTACTGTGACTGTCAAAGAGGAGTTATTTCTTAAGATTAAGAATAACAAAAGGGCAATATTATAAATAATCTGCTTCTGCTTCTGTGGATTAACACATTCAAATGAAAGACAGAAGTTGTATTATGTTTTGCAGCAGAATTCTTTTTAATGATGATTTCAGTTTCTGCAACATCCATCATGCACTCAAGAGGCTCATCTTGCTTCATGAAGTAAGACATGGAAAGTGCCTGATGAAATCCAGTTTATAATACTGTGTAAGGAAATTACAAATATTGTTAACAAATGTCAAGCATAGTGAATCACTTCATGTAAAGTCTTTCTTAATATATACCGGAAACTGGCTACACATCCTTTAAGTCACAATGTAGCAGTGCATTACATAAGTCTTTTGTATAATTTCATGGCGCTTAATAAGAATTGTTCAACAACATTAAAAATTATAGTAATTTTCACTGCTTTTCACAAGGCCACAATTAATGGTGGAAAATAGTATTTCCTACATATTTCCGTTAGAGGAGTATACACAGACCCCTTTGGTGGAATCCCCAGGAATTATGCACTTTTCACATCATAAGGTGTACTGTCAATGGAGGTCATGACACATACCCCACATCAAAGTCTTGAGTGTCATTAGTAACGACTGTTATTTCTGGAAATGTGATAATATCATCAGTATCAATGGCAATGATATCTGCAGGTGAATCAGTGGGTTTTGTGGCAAGAAGGCAACGATGTGCTTTGAGATGCTTCCGCTGAGCAAAAGTCTGCCCACATGTGCCACATGTTGCAGCAGGAGCAGCTGGTGCACGTCCTCCCCCTGGGCGATCATGGGATCTCGCATGCTTAAGCATATCGCCCTTTTGTGTAAATCGTCGTCCACAGCGAGGACACTGGTATGGTCGCTCCCCAGTATGTGTACGTGTATGAACCTGCAAGTGAATGCCAAATATAATCAAAACTCAACATGTTAACAAAAAGTAATTCACCTGTAAATACTTGAACAGCAGAATATGGAAATTAACAGTAGAATTTAATAGGAATATAAACAATAACACATATAACAACATACAAAAATGTGTGTGTGTGTGTGTGTGTGTGTGTGTGTGTGTGTGTGTGTGTGTGTGTGTGTATTGAAGTGTTTTTTAACCTGCCTACTTAGCTCATCAATAGACAGTACATAAAATAGTTTCTGTGGACACCTATGCTATGATTCAGACCTGCTGATCAGAACCAAATAACCATGCTTCTGATCTTCTTAACAGACTTCTTTTCCTCTGTGGTGTATTCAGTGCTAAAGGGTGAAAGAAAGCTGGAAACCTTGTCAAATCTTTGTACTGACTAAGAAAATTTCTTCTTTCAATTATCAATAAATTAATACTTCTTTATACATAGACATATAACATCCATAAGATATGTATAACACAACTGTATTACTTGATGCAATATTTACCAACAGCCATATGTATTGTAGAAATGTATTTTATAAATGTGACACCATTGAAGCAGGAGGGTGTTTTATGTCCTATAGGAGCAGTCTAGGGACTGCATTCTGACTCTGGGGTATCCAGAGACCACTGTCATGGGTCTCGATGGGCACCATATTCTCCAGATGTGAACACATGTGACTCCTGAATGAGATTTTCACTCTGCAGTGGAGTGTGCACTGTTGTGAAACTTTCCTGCCAGATTACAACTGTATTACAGCTGCTGAATTGCAAATGTCTTGTCTCATTAGACAGTATAATGTGAATACTGTTTGACAAAGCGAAACGCCAAAGAATGAGTAATGTCAGAATGACAGTTAAAAAATTTCTTTTGGTTTTGCTTCTGTGATGTGACTACTACTATTGTGAGCACCATTTTTCCATGGCTTAAACACATCTCCAAACTGCAAGGTCTAAGAACAAGTAGCACACAGCCATTGGAGATGCTAAACTTGTCATCCCGTCTTGTAGATACGCTGTCCTCATGTACCTCATATAACCTGCACATATTAATATGCCATTTTACCCACAATATGCTGTCCAAACCTTAAGTAATAAACAGAAGAAGTTATTAAACACCACAATCATCTTCTGTTGTATACGAAGACAGTGACCGCAACCCACCAATTCTCTAAAATGATGAGTTACATCTCAAGGTACACAACTGATTGTAGGGTAAAAGTACATGGCTGGTCAACAGGGTGACAGTTACAGAACTATATGAAATAAAATTGTCATAAATTCTGAACATTTCACATTAGGTTGTTCGCACTGTATGGTTGGCTGCAGGGCATGATGAGAATTAGTACAATTTGGTTTGCAATGAAGCCCACTTTCAATTGGACGAGTTCATCAATAAGCAAAATTGGCACATTTGGGGGACTGAGAATTCACATTTCATGATCAAGAAAACTCTTCACCCTCAACAGGTGACTGTGTGGTGTGCAATGTCCAGCCATGGAACAATTGGTGCAATATTCTTTAATGGCACAGTGACTACCAAACAGTATGTAAAGGTTTTGCAAGTTGATTTTATCCCCATTATCCAAAGTGACCCCGATTTCAACAATATGTGGTTCTTGCATGACGGATCTTGACCCCACTGAAGCAGGAGGGTGTTAAAACACCCTCCTGCTGTACTGAAAGAGCACTCTAGGGACTGCATTCTGACTCTGGGGTACCCAGAGACCACCGACACAGGCCTCAATGGGCGCCATATTCTCCAGATGTGATCATATGTGACTCCTGAATGAGATTTTCATTCTGCAGCGGAGTGTGCGCTTTATGAAACTTTCCTGGCAGATTAAAACTGTGTGCCAGAACGAGACTCGAACTCAGGACCTTTGCCTTTCTCGGGCAACTGCACTACCATCTGAGCTACTCAAGCACGACTCACGCCCTGTCCTCACAGCTTCACTTCCCCCAGTACCTCGCCTCCTACTTTCCAAATTTCACAAAACCTCTTCTGTGAACCTAGCAGAACTAGCACTCCTGGAAGAAAGGATATTGCGGTGGCATGGCTTAGCCACAGCCTGAGGGATGTTTCCAGAATGAGATTTTCACTCTGCAGTCGAGTGTGCACTGTTATGAAACTTTCCTGGCAGATTAAAACTGTGTGCCATCTCCTACTTTCCAAACTTCACAGAAGCTCTCCTGCAAACCTAGCAGAACTAGCACTGTTGGAAGAAAGGATATTGCGGAGACGTGGCTTAGCCACAGCCTGGGGGTTGTTTCCAGAATAAGATTTTCACTCTGCAGTGGAGTGTGCACTGTTATGAAACCTTTCCTGGCAGATTAAAATTGTGTGCCAGACCGAGACTCGAACTTGGGACCTTTGCCTTTCATTCAGATGATAGAGCACTTGCCCTTGACACTCTTGGAATCATCTCTGACTACCTCAAAAGGGTCATAGACATCTAACATGCACTATTGTTCTTGTTGGTAATTGGAGCTCCACATTAACTGGTGAAGTAGTCTCCACCACCTGATAAGGTCCTTGATACCTTGTGATGAACTTCTTCATCTTTGCTGTTGGCATCTAAGGACTGGATAATATCACTCATCACCCTACCTCATACTGCAGTAAATTTGCCACATTCCTGGTTCCTCTTGCTTCTATAACACCTTTGTATTCACCCCACTATTCATTTCCATATATCTCACACAGTTCCCTCCCACCTCTGTAGCTGAGTGGTCACTGTAGATGGCTGCCACATGAAGGACCTGAGTCCAATCCCTGGTACTGCCAAGGATTTTTTTCTTGGTGGGGGGACTGGTACAGGTCAGCTTCATGATGCTGACTGAGCAGCAACTTGACTGGGTAGAGTGGCTCCACAGACTGGAAAGTGTGCAAAATGGCTCGAAGATCAGGTTGATGGCCATATGTGCCTCCATACTGCAACCACATGATGCAGGATGGCTGGTAGACATCCCTTAGGCTCTCATGGCCTGGTATGATGCTCGTTTCATACTGTTTTTGAAAACTCACAGACAGACTCTCCAGTTTTATGTTTCTTTGCCATACACAACCTCATATGTGTACTTTTAAATTACATACTGACACAACATACCTTAGGTATGTGACACCATAAATGAGGTTCAACATCTCCTTCTCTGTCACTGAATAGTTCTTCTCTACTGCATTCAGCTGTCTGAATGTGTTACGTTACTCTTCACCATTAATATCTTGGCAAAAAACTCATCCCTAACCATGATTAGATGAGTCACATGAAAGAATAAACTTCCTCTGAAAATACTAGAACTGGGCTGGATGTCAAAACTCTTTTCATTTCTTCAAATGTGTCATGGCACTCCTCTGTCCATATGAATCAATCACCTATCCTTAGCAACTGCATCAACAGTTGTGCTATGTCAGCAAACTCTTTCATGAATTTTCTATTGTAATTTGAGGTCCTCAAAAAAGATTGCACTTGCTTAATCAACTTAGGTACTGGGAATGCCTGTACAGCTTTTACTGGCCCCATGTCTGTCCTGGCTCAAAGTTTTCTAATTACTTTGACTAACTACCCTTCCTCTTCTAATGCAAAATGGCACTTCTCTGAGCTCAGCATCAGGTGTGCAGCCCTCAATTTTTTAAACACATCCTTCAGATGTTGTCTATGTTGCTCTTATCTTCTGAATACATAATATCATCTAAGTAAACTAGATACTGATGCAGTTTCAAAACTCTCAACATACCTTCCAATAACCTCTGAAACATTACAGATGCATTTTTAATCAATATGCCATTCTCTTCAACTGATGAAATATCATCATTGCCCCAATCATCTATGGTCTCAGTAATGTGTGGGATGGGGTATCCATTGTTACAGTCTTGCTGTTCAGGTGATGGTAATCACAGCACAGTCTATATTGTGTACATCCTACATAGAGTTCTTTGGCATGACCACAGTTCCTGTACCCATGGACTATTACTCTCTTCTATTATTCCATCATCAAACTGCTGGTTAATAAAATCTTCCATAGTTGTCTTTAAATACCTAGGAATGTAGTATAGTTTCCAATAAACCAGCACTTTGTTCCCTGTGGGTATTCAGTGTTGGATCACGGGTGTTGCCAGCAACACACCCTGCGGAAAAAATAAATCCTCAAATTTGAGTACTAATTCTTCATCTGCTCTCTCTCTGTTCCCTTTAGATGCCCCACTTTCCTACATAATGCAGTCTTAATAGTGGCTTGCAATTGCTTGTGGTTTACACTCCTTGTGTACCACTCACCCTCATCCATAATGTCTAAACTCACTATTAACATCATCTTCCTTAACTTCACCACTTTGATGCTAAAATTAATCTATATTTACCACTCTTCCACCATACCTCATTTGCATGGGTACAAAACTTCTCTTAACAAAACAACTTACTGGATCCAGTAAATCATCTTCCTTCAGAGGCTTCACAGCACATAACACACTCACAGGTGAATCTAGATCCACATTCACCCAAAGCAACTTCCTGGTGCCACATAGCAAGCAGTCATGCGAATCAAGCCTTAGTCCAATTGTATGCAATTCAGCTGGTTAGTCCAATACACTAGATACCCCTCCAATTCTACTATGGCAACTGTTTGCCCTAGCAGGAATGTCTTTCCACTAAGTGCTACTGTACTTTGCCAGAGCTTAATTGTACCACAATTTTGATACACAATGTGTAACCCCAAAATCATACCACAGTTCTTACTCAGTAGCAGTAGTACCTCTCACATGCTTAAATCGAACAGCCCAAATATGAACATCTGCTTCCACCAAACCCATGGTCTCATATAATTATCACTGACCCCACATAGCTTATAGCATGGTGGGGTCTATTGCCTTTGACCCACTAAGTCTATATTGGCACTGACACAAGTGTCCGTGTGTCCAACAAAAACTTATACTCTTTACCACCTACAACATCTCTTACAATATGCTCCACCTCTGCATACATATTTGTTCCATCTAATTTTAAGATGAACATCTTTAGGTGAACTTTGGTGTCCCTCTTGAGATTAATGGGTAATTACCATCCCTTCCATTACCAAAATTCTGCTGCTGATGTATTCCACTCCCTCTACTACCATGTGGCTGGTGATACTGTCTCTGTAAATGCTCTTTCTGGCCACATCTGTGACACTTGACATTCACAGAAAATACCTACCTTATGTCTATCTCGTACAACTGCTTCCGTGTCAATTTCTTTGCATTCCACTGCTAACTTAACAGCAGAATACAGATACTTTGGTGCACCTTTACATATCTTCCTTGACATGCCTAACAGCAATCCATTCAGAAAAGTATTGAGAACCCTTTGCTCAGTTTCTTGCAACAAGACTGTGTTTACTGAATCTCTATGCCCTATCTTGCACATATGTTCACTACATTTCCACATCCTATCAACAAAATTTTCTACAGTTTCCCTATGCCTCTTCACAATAGTGCTGAACTGTACCTGAAAATAACTCATGTTATACTGTCAATAATATGAAAAGGATAGATTGCTACTCACCATATAGTGGAGATGTTGATTATACCATTGAAAACTGGTGAATTCCCTTCTACAATTAAAAAATAACTAATAAAGCCATTATAAAAAAAAGACTGTCCATATACCATACAAAATTATAGAACATTATCACAGCTATCAGATTTTGCTAAAGTTATTGAGCGGATTATGTACAAGAGACTGTTGAGTTTCCTAAACAAATGCAAAATTCTAACCAGTGCACAGAATTGGTTCAGGAAAAACAGGTCTACAGAAACATCTGTATATCACTTCTTGGAACAGGTTTTAACTGCAATGGATAATGAGGACTTAAACTGTGGAATATTTTTAAATCTATCCAAGGCATTTGACCTCATCAACCATGATATTTTGCTAGAGAAACTGTACTGCTATGGACTCCTTGGACAGCAGGTTTTGATCTTATCAACAGATATCAAAGTGTTGAAATAATACATAATGGCACAAAACATTACTCAACATATCAGAAAGTCATATGTGGTGTACCCCAGGGTTCTGTACTATGCCCTCTGCTTTTCTTAGTTTTTATTAATGATTTCCCTAACCATCTAACAAGAGCAGAACCAGTACTTTTTGCAGATGATATGAGCGTTTTTGTCAAGGGAGTTAGTGAAGCTGATAACAAAGAAAAAGTAACTGCAACAATGAATGAGGCAACTGAATGGATCAACAACAATTACTTAATTATAAATGAAAAAAACGAACACTTGGATGAATTTTAGGCGCATGAGGACCAAAATAAAAAATAACATAAGAGTAGAGATTGGGAAATGTCTAATAGAACAAACTTCTTTTACAAAAATTTTATGTGTATGGCTGAACAATAACGAAGATGGGAAAACATGTTGAAACTATTGAATAAAAAAATTAGTAAGTACTGTTATATATTAAGAAAACTGCAATTTTGGGTAATATGTGCCTATTATTCTTACATACATAGTTATCCAAGATATATTATATTTTGAGGGAATACAGGTTTCACAAAAAGTTGTTTTAAGCTCCAAAAGAGAGCTATTCATGTTCTCAAGGGTGTTGCCTACAGAACTGTGAATTGTGTTTTATTCATCTCATGACATATATTTGCAATCCATTTGGTTTGCGTACAGGAGAAATCTCAAAAATTTATAATACAGTTACAATGATTTTTACATTAATAAATAATAGCACTACAATAAGTAATAACACTATAAGGATATTTATTGGAATATGTAACACACTGTATCTAGCTGAAATTTCCACTGTGTCCTGATGACTTCATCCACTGAGTAATAACACTTTAGTGCGCGTACTTCATATAGCTTTCTTTTAAGTGGGCCTAAATTCATCTACATCAACTTGTTCCCTTTTAACTTATTACCAATATTCATTCACATATGTTGAGGTCCGTGTTCATACAGTCTGAGGCGGTGGCTAAGGAGCATAAAATTTTCTTTGTTTCTAGTACCATATCATGTGAATGGACAAAATGGTTTCCTTCAAATAATTTATGTCTGGTGTACAAAAATATAATAATCTCATATATGTATAAGGATAGCAGAGTTAATATTTTAAGTTTTCTGTATAATGGTTGACATGGTTCATGTCAGTTGCAGTTGATACTATTTGCATTGCAAATGCAAAGCTGCACTGTTTGTTTGCTAGGTATTCAACATGTGCCTGCTAGTTCAAATTTTTATCTACATTTAAAACTATGAATTTGTCTGAGTCAGCTTCTTCTATATCTTGGTTGTTGTGTACAATCTTAATCTGCTCATATGTTGGCTGTTTGCTTTTGAACTGCATCATGTGATCACCAATCAAAACGTTGAGTTTCCACCAATGAAAAGAAATAATAAAAACTCTAATAAAGACTTCTAACTTCCCTCCCCTTCATCCTAAACAGCCTATCAGAATTAGGTAGCAGCCATGTCTGCAGGTATATATGAAACAAAGTTCTCTCATTCAGCAGTAAACAAAAACACCCTGAAGAAGGTCGCTTGCAAGAGGGACCGAAACGTCAGTAGTTTTATATATATTGTCAATGCGGTCACAAATCCACAAAAATTTTATTGAATGTGACAACAGCTGCAGAAGTCTACATTTATATTTAACTAACCTGTATGGGCAGGAAGTCTATGGGAACATCAGGCGGTTGGAAACGCTGCGGCTAAGAAGATCGAAAACTGCTGAATGGTCTTGCCATTCTTATGGCTGACGTCCCATATAAAATGGAACGTGGCAAAGAATATCTGTGTACAAGCCAGCAAATCTTTGTTACAGGAAAGGATCCACCACATTCGAGTAAGTTTCGACACAAACAACAGGAAACTTTATCAACTGCACCTTTTCCTTGCTGGAAAGCAAGGATGACTGGGAGATGATCAACATGTTAACCTTTCAACAGGCCACAACCTCGAGCGATAGTACCGCCATCCAACAGATGAGGAAGTTTGAGAAACTGCAGCAGAAAACCACCAAGGAATGACTGATGTTGGACGCTTGACGGACGGTGGATAACCTTTCCATCCACATCTTAAGCAATGCAGCCACATAAATTCTGGCTAAAGGGATGAATTTTGCTGTCGCACCATAACGAATCCCAAAAGAAAAAAATCATCAAATCTGTTGAGGTTTTGACTTGTCAGTTACCACAAACTGAGGAAGAGAAGATTAAACAAGAAACAGTATGGGTACTGACCCACGCAAAGTCTCTGAAACAAAATATCAGTAAGGAGAAAAATCATGCTCTCACGGAACTGAAGAACAGCTCTCATTTAGTAAATAACACGAGGAGGCAAGGGAAATGCAACTGTTGCACTGGACACTGAAGATTATAACAAACGAATGGAGGATCTTCTGAGATTTATGATACTTAAGGGGAATCCGATGGCCAAGATAATCAGATCGACACATGCACTGCTAAAGTGAACTAGAATGAATTCCGACACCGCCAGAAGTCTCATCCAACAAGTTCCACGGCCATGAAGAATATATGGTGTACTGAAGGTCCATAAAGAGGCCTTACCTTTATGACTGATTGTGAGCACCATTAATTCACTGACATACAGCCTAGCAAAAGAACTGGCTCCAAAGCTCCAATATCTGGTGAGCCACCTATTTCAGATGGAAAGGGGAATTTAATGAGCAGACAGATGGTTTAGCTATGGGCTCCCTCAAATGGCTCTGAGCACTATGGGACTGAACATCTGAGGTCATCAGTCCCCTAGAACTTAGAACTACTTAAACCTAACTAACCTAAGGACAGCACACACATCCATGCCTGAGGCAGGATTCGAACCTGCGACCGTAGCGGTCGTTCGGTTCCAGACTGAAGCACCTAGAACCGCATGGCCTATGGGCTCCCTCCTCTCGCCTCTTGCGGCAGACATATTTATGGAAGCATTTGAAGAAACAGTGCTCCAGTCTGCACCATTAATTCCAGAATGTTGGCTCCGATATGTTAATGACACTTTTGTTGTCTGGCTGCATGGAGAGAAAAAGCTATGAAATTTTCACCAACACCTCAACCAGCCGCACAGCAGAATCCAATTCACTATGGAGATAGAAAAGAATGGGGTGCTGCCTTTCCTCGACGTGGATGTTTGCAGAAAGCCTGATGGTAAACTGAGCCATAGAGTATATAGGAAGCCAACCAGTATTGACAGGTACCTGTATGCCTCTTCCAGTCATCACCCTATGCAGAAGAAATCCGCCCTGCACACTTTAACTTAGAGGGCTCACAGGATCAGCAATAAGGAACATCTAAAGGTTGAACTATAAAACCTCAAGTCCATTTTTTGTGCCAATGGTTATGGAATGAAAGAAATAGATAAAACTGTGGCAACAAAGAATGAAGGCAATAGAGGAGAGCAAAAGGAAGCAAAAAATATTGCTCTATTACCATATGTTCAAGGTGTCACTGGGCAAAATTCTCTGCTGAGCAGGCATCAAGCCAATTTTCTGAAGCAACAGAATAAAAGATGTTCTTCGCACAATGAAAGATCCAGCTGACAAATTAAATGCTGCTGCAGTTTATGAAATCAGGTGTGAATGTGGATTAGTGTATATAGACAAGATGGGGCGAACCATCAACACATGGATATCTGCACACGGAAGATATATCCGACTAAGACAGCACATCAAGTCAGCTGTGGCAGAACACCAGGATGAGTGTGGCAAACAGACTGATTTTGGTGAAATAACCACTTACTTTCAGGAAGAAGATTAGAGAAGTAATAGAAATAGCTAAGCAACCAGCCAACATGAACAGAGAATACGGGTAATGGATTCTGACGTCTTGGCTACGGGATGATAGCTATGACAGCTCACGTGAAGCAACACATACAGGCGTGAGGGAGACCGCAGATGCCGCAGGTACATAGAGTATGGGTGCGCCTTGGCCGGCACCAGAAAGCAGGATAACAACGCACCCTCACAGTTGCCACCTGGTTTTCCATTTGCTGATTTACACCAATCACAAGTAGTAATGCAAACACCAATCAAAATGCTGGGTTTCCACCAATGAAAAGAAATAATAACAATTCCAATAAAGACTTTTAACATCCCTCCCCTTCAACCTAAACAGCCTATCAGAATTAGGTAACAGCCATGTCTGCAGGTATATAAGAAACAAAGTTCTCTCATTCAGCGGTAAATAAAAACATCCTGAAAAAGGTCATTTGCAGAGGGATCGAAACGTCGGTAGTTTTACTTGCACTGACAATGTGGTCACAAACCCAGAAAATTTTTATTGAATGTCTGTTAAATATGGTTTTATAAAACCTAACATATTTAATGAAATCAATATCTTCATTATACGAGGGTTATTCCAAAAGTAAGGTCCGATTCGCCGTAACTATTGAAATTTGGCGCCAATGACAAAACACGCATCCGCGCCGACTCCCGGCAAGCCTTGCACGTCAAACGCCGCCATTCGCTTTGTTACTGTTGCTGAGTGTAGTTCACAGTGTCACTTTACAATGTTTAAGACAATTGATCAGCCCGCCGATTGTGAAGTAAGGGCAGTGATACGGTTTTTGTCTGCAAGAAACAATTCAGCGGCGGAAATCCATCGGCAGATTACTGAAGTGTACGGTCCTAACATAATGAGCGACAGTAAAGTGCGCAAGTGGGTGCGAGCTTTTAATGAAGGACGGGATAATGTGCACGATGAACCACGGTGTGGCCGACCATCAGTGATTTCAGACGATTTGGTCAATGCGGTTGACAAAAAAATTCGTGAAGATCGCCGATTCACTATTACAGACGTAGACATGCATTTTCCGAATGTGAGTAGAACAACTTTGTACAGAATTGTGTCTGAACATTTGAAGTTTCACAAATTGTGTGCCCGTAGGGTTCCCAGGCTGCTTACTGAGCCCCAACGAATGAAAAGAATGGCTTTTGCTCTTGATTTTTTGGAGCGATATCATAAGGAAGGTGACAGTCTTTTAGACAATGTTGTCACAGGGGATGAGACATGGGTTTCTCACATCACTCCAGAGTCTAAACGTCAGTCAATGCAATGGCGTCACACATCATCGCCAGTCAAGGTCAAGGCAAAGCAGACAATCTCAACACGTAAGGTTATGGCGACTGTGTTCTGGGATAGACGTGGAGTATTGTTAGTCGACTTTATGGAGAGAGGAACAACGATTAATAAAGCCGCCTACTGCGCTACCCTGACTAAACTTCGACGTGCAATCCAGAATAAGCGACGTGGTCTTTTGTCGTCTGGAATCTTGTTGTTGCATGACAATGCCAGACCCCACACTGCAAATGAAACGCAAGCTCTGATCAAGAAATTTGGATGGGAACAGATGGACCACCCTCCTTACAGTCTGGACCTGGCGCCAAGTGATTTCCACCTGTTCCGTTACTTAAAGGAGTTTCTCGGCGGCAAGCGCTTCGACACAGATGATGAAGTGAAAGAAGCAGTTAAGGACTGGTTATCGTCACAGGCGGCCGATTTCTATAACATGGGCATTCAAAAGCTTGTTGAACGATGTGACAAATGTTTAAATAAGTATGGAAGTTATGTAGAAAAATAGATAAAGATGTAAGGAATGTAAATAAAACAATTGTTTTGAAAAAACATTTTAGTTTTGATTTTTTTTTATAACCGGACCTTACTTTTGGAATAACCCTCGTATTTTAGTTCTCTGGGCAGTTGCCTTTTCCTTACACTGGAAATTTTTATGCCCTGGGTCATCCACTTTATTTGTTATTTTATTGCTGCATAGACGAAATGTACACACATCGTAATATACATAATCAGTTAGAACATTGTCAATACAGGTTGCTGATTGCCCATTGTCTCTGGCAGATTGAAAGAAATTCAATTTGAAACCATATTTCTTTACTAAGCCAGCTAATCCTGAAGCGTAGCTACTATCACATATGACATCAATATTAAAATCAGCAGCTATTACAGTTTTTTTCTCTACAAAGGTCTTCTACCATAATTTGAAGCTCAGGAAATTATTTCTGTTGTTGACGTCCCTGGAATTCTGTATGAGATTATAATAACAACATTTGCTAGTGAGTCCACTATTTCTACACAACAGCTCTCAAACACATGTTCTTCATTTAAATAATTTAAACAGTTTCTGGTCTCATAATTTATATCACTATAATAACAACACTTGCTAGTGAGTCCACTATTTCTACACAACAGCTCTCAAACACATGTTCTTCATTTAAATAATTTAAACAGTTTCTGGTCTCATAATTTACATCACTACGTAAAAATATACATGAGCCTCCACATGACTTGTTTCTTTTGCAAAAGCTAGTTGCTAATCTGAAGTTCCCTATTTTGTTTAAAATTTTAATTGTGTCCTCATTAAACCAGTGCTCATTTAAACAAACAACTCTAATATTTGCTCATTCTGACAGAAATATTTCCAGTTCATCTATTTTGGAGCTTTTATTGTTTGAAGCATGTTTTTAACCATTCATATTCCAGTGGATAACATATCTACTTTGACTATTAGTTACGGGCTTTAGCACATTTCTTGCCAGATAATGGTTTGCTTTTGTCTTTCTTAATGCTACACATCTTTTTTCACCCCCATCACTACTTATCAGTTTCCCTTATCTTTTATGACCTATATCAACATCTTACTAAATATTTTTGAACCAAACCTATTCAGATGTAGGCCATCTTTGGCAAGACACTTTGCACTTAGAAATTTGTTGAAATCAATGAAAACGACTCCTACTTTATTGCACTGTTCTTTAATATTGTTGTTTATTCTCTGTACATGGCTATCACTCACCAGTCTCCTATACACAATGCCAGTTATTATTATTCTGAAATTCGAGTGGACTCTTCTGGCCGTTCGGATGAGGTTTCTTGTGTGGCTTACAATTTCTTCCTCGCTGTTGTTTTGAAGTGAATTTGGTCCCACATCAATAAAAACACCTTTTGCATTTCTGTTAAGCCTATGTGCTGCTTTCTCTCTTCAGTTTAAGACGTAGCTTAGGTGTGCATACAATTGATGTGTCCTGATTCCTGGTCAAACATCGATTTCGGAGTTTGGAATGATTATGTTTTTCAACAATGAGTCACCTATAATAAAAAATTCACTTTCTGTCTTATAATAATGCTTCTTTCTGCCATTTTGTATGTTATGCTGTTCCACTTACATTTGTTTGGTTCTTTCGTATCTTCAGTTTCTTTTTCTTTCTTAAAGATGGCTGAATTTTTTCGTCATTTGTTAGCTGTATCACACCGCATATTTTCCAATGTAAGTCCATCTAATACTGGAATTTTTTCAAATAGGCTTACACAACTTTCTTTATGTTTCAATGCGATATTTTCCTGTTTTAGCAGTGTCTGTTCTGCTTTCAGATCATCAATGTCACTTTGAAGAACATGAATAATTTTGTCATGAGAACTTAGTGCGGATTGCGCATTCTCATCAGTTATAGAGTTGAGGCATGTCCACTGAATATCATCATTCATAAATTTCAGACACTCGTTTGCGCACTTCTCGTGTAACCAAAAGTTGCACTTAATGCACCGAATTCCTTTGACTATGCGTTTTTTTACACTTTCTGCATGAAGAACCATTTAATTTCACCTGATTTTGGTGCATCCTGTCACCACACAATCCTACCAGCATCATCTTGCCACTGAATCCACTATCCCGAGATCCATGTAGAGGGCTCTTTGGGGAGTTGAAAATTTTGACCCTCCCTAGTTTATTCATCTATGAATCAGTTTGTTTTGTCAAGTCAAATCAAGAATTCTCTTCTCTAAACAGTGAAGTGCACAACTATCAAACCAGAAACAGGCTTGATTTCCATAGATACATACATTCAAAAACCCTGTACCAA
The DNA here is from genome assembly GCF_021461395.2 of Schistocerca americana. Taxonomy (NCBI): domain Eukaryota; kingdom Metazoa; phylum Arthropoda; class Insecta; order Orthoptera; family Acrididae; genus Schistocerca; species Schistocerca americana. The sequence goes on from NC_060119.1 coordinate 209,707,991, forward strand.
AATAGTGTGATGTATCTACCCAAAATAATGTTCAATGCCTTACCAAAAGAAATAAAAAAATACAAAACTCACATATATTTAAATAAGAGTTAAAGAGGCTACTATGAGGTCAAAGTTTCTATAATGTTAATGAGTTTCTTTGTTATCTAAACAGATAGTGCTCATCTTTTGACTTTGTTGTGTAATCCTTTGTTTCTTTCGTCTTGCGTGTGAAAAGAAGACAAAATAAGTAAAGTGTACATAAATTAAGAAAATGTTATTCCCCTTAATTGTTAAAAATATAAATTGTGCTCTCTCTCATTCCATATCACAATTCCTATGTCATGTATATGATAAAATGGATGATAATAAATTGAACTGAATTGAATTGGCATCCCCTCTGGGGGCATCACAAAAAATCTTAATAATGCAGAAAATGCTGTTAAAGGTAATGAAACAAGAACATCCTATGTCGTCAGCAAAACCAGTTTTAAAAGACCTGAAAATTTTGCCAGTACCTTGAATTTATGTAATGAAACAGTCATATATGTTAAAAAAAAAAAGAAAACATGCACCTCTTCAATAAATAGGGATATACTTGGTCGCAATACATGAACAAATCTGAACATTCATCTGTTGCATCAGAGACTGTTTAGGTGTCAAGCTGGTGTCAGTAATACATATTCTCAGCTGTAAAATAAACTTCCTACGACCATAAGAAATAGTGAAGGGCTATCAGTCAAGAAAAAAGTAAAAGAACTACTTGTCATGGACTCCTTTTACTCTACTATGAATACTTAAAATTTACATTTACACTAGCTCTCCAAAATTCCTTGCCAAAAAAGTAAGAACACAAGCTCTCAAATCATCAAATAACACATTAAATTTATTTTTATCTGTTCTTAATCTTGTTTCATATACTGAAATAAATGGCACTGTAGAGAAATAAGCCCATATGTTTGTACTTATTGTGATTTCTTAATATCCATCATGAATTGTAAGCCCACATAAATTAATGTTTCTTCATGTTCTATTATACATTCCCATACAAATGTAAGTTGCCACCTATGTGCATTTAGCTGTGTGTCGTATATGTAAACTGTTCCCTATGGGTGTTATGTTTTTGACAAGTTTTAATGCCATCATACGTGTAAGTTTATGCTTTTGAAAATTTTTAACTTTAATACTGTTATTATTACGTTTTATAAATTTGCATTGTTAGCTGTAACAGGCAGAAGATGGTGCTTTGTTGGTGATGCACATATCAGCGATTTTGATCGAGGTAAACTTACGCCGCAGTATTCTTCCTCAACACAAAGCCAGTGTAGAATTGTGCCCAGAATCAGTTAAGTGAAAAATCTGTTCAATACTTACGTTCAGTTATTCAGAATATTCGTGAATGCCACAATAAACTAGTACTGATATCGCCAATTTTAGGCTTAAACTAAATTGAGTGTGTATGTGGTTTTTTAATTTTTGAGGACAGTAGGTCTATCCATGCTCAAAACAATGTTTCCCCAGTTTCTTGCCCAATAATGTGAGAAATAGGTTTGAGAATTTTCGGACGTTTACAAAACTATATTTTCGTAAGTTAGCGGTACGAGTGTTTCGGATTCGTAATTTAATTTGTAGAAAATCAACATTTGTGTTCACAGTTCAGCCAGAGTAATTCCCCATTTACAACCACTCTCATCAGCTAGTGCGCCGAGTGTCAACTTTCTTTGCGCATTTAATACATCACCCCTGAATTTCATTCTATATCAGTGAATTTTAGGAAGGTACCATTGTCCTTTGCATAATCTATGAGCAATCTGTAACAGATTAGGCATTTGTGATTTTGTTATTGTAGCAGATTTTCTAACTAACATTGTGTTACATCCAGTTTTCCCTTAAAGAGGAGAGGCCTCATATATTATATGCATTTATCATAAATGAAATGTGTTTGTGAGTTTGCTAACAGCTATATTCAATGTCAAAACGTTTTAGAAAACTGGTAATGATTACCACAGATTTTTGTTTTGCCTTAAGAGAAATCTCGTTTTGTGTATCTGCTTCAATTCGTATAGGAAATTAGCAACTTCTTAGCTCAACAGATTAAAAGATAATCAGCAGCTTTAATTTTAATTTATTTCTTCACTGCCTTGTAATACGCTGCACCAGCCACAATGCAGCCTCATTGTGAATGCTGTTCTCAGACACAGGTTGAATTGGTTGACATTTGCAAGCAGCTGGAAATCTCCCTGAATACTGCAAATGATTGGCAGCTGTTGTGAATCAGTGTGTTGGAACAGCTCCCAAGAGTCATGTATTTGTGATATCTATACCAAAGGTACCTCAAGTACTATCCTCTCTTGTGCATCCTGTCTCCTTTGCAGACTGTGATTACCTGTCCACTTGACTGCAAATGGCGTGTCAATGGCAGATCTAGGCACCCTGCAGAGGGTGGATGGGGGTCAGGGAGGACTCAGGGTGGTGTACCAATCCCTCTAACCAACAAGTTTGAGGTGCTGTCTTTCGAAACTGAAACTGAGCCAGTGGGACTCATTTCACCTTTGTTTTGCCCAGTATCAGAAGGAGGCAAACGATAAAGGGTAGGGGTCTATGAATTGTCGGCAGTTCAAATTTACAGCAAATGGTGGTACCGTACCTCTTAGGGAAATGGCAGCAAGGATGAGGAAAGGACATCAAGTGCACTGAGTGTGTCTGCCTTCAACATGTTGAGGCTATTCCAGCAGCCACTGATGGAACAGGTTGCAACCAAGTGCAGATTGTGGCGCACATTACAAATGATGCCTGCTGTCTGGGATCAGAGGTCATACTTGGGCCATTCCAGTGACTGGCAGAGGAGTTTGAGGAGACCAGCCTTGGGTGCTGAGTTTCAATAAAGCTCATAATTTGCAGCATTGTCTCAAGAACTGTTTGTGGTTCATTGGTTCTGAGTCAAGTGGAAGCACTGAACCAGAAACTTGGAAGGTTCTGTGACAAGCTAGGCATTGGCTTCCTGGTCTTGCACCATAGAGCTGAGAACTATAGGGCTTCCTAAATAGGACAGGGGTGCACTACACATCAGAGGCTTCTACTCAGGTAGCTGACTGTGTGTGGGGTGCATATAAGAGTTTTTTTAGATTAGGTGACTCTCCATCCAATCCAGATAATGATAGCTGTAGAAAACCCAGGAATATCAGTATAAAATTGGAAGCAATGCCTCCTACAAGTGAGAGTATTAAAATCCTAATTGTAAACTGCCGAAGAATTCGCAGTGAAGTGTTGGAGTTTGAAGTGGTTGTGAGAAGCAGTGAACCTTACATAATGCTAGGCACAGAACGCTGGTTGAAACCTGACATTGATAACATTGAGAATTTTGGGCAAAATTTAAGTATATATCAAAAGGAAGGCAAATACGAAATAGAGATGGTATTTGTTGCAGTAGACAAGAAACTCAAATCCACTGAGATAGAAATTGAAGCTGCAAGTTAGACTGTTTGGGCAAGACTCAGTATCAGGGGTGGGTATAAAATGATAACTGGATCCTTCTATCACCCAACAGATTCATCTCCGATGTAATTGAAAACTTTAGAGAAAACCTCAGTTCACTTGTACATAAGTTCCCAAACCATACTATAATCACCAGTGGAGACTTTAATCAGTCAACAGTTAATTTGGAAAATTAGAGTTTTGTTAGTGGTGGGCATGATAAGATATCATGTGAAACATTACTAAATGCCTTCTCTGAAAACTACTTAGAACAGATAGGAATCCCACTCATGATGGAAATATATTGGCAACAAATAGACATGATGTCTTTAAGGATGCCCACATTGAACCTATCAGTGGCCATGACACAGTTTTGGTAACAATGATTACCAAAGTACAAAGGATGACTAAGCCCGCCCATTTGGCCATGCGCTCTAACGCACGGCTTTCTGGGTGGGAAGGAGTGCCTGGTCCCCGGCACGAATCCGCCCTGCGGATTAGTGTTGAGGTCCAGTGAACCGGCCAGTCTGTGGATGGTTTTTAGGCGGTTTTCCATCTGCCTCGGCGAATGCAGGGTGGTTCCCCTTATTCCGCCTCAATTACACTATGTCAGCGATTGCTGTGCAAACAAGTTCTCCACGTATGCGTACACCACCATTACTCTACCATGCAAACATGGGGGTTACACTCGTCTGGTGTGAGACGTTCCCTGGGGGGTCCACCGGGGGCCGAATCGCACAATAACCCTGGGTTCGGTGTGGGGTGGCGGAGGTGTGAAGAGGACTGCGGTAGTCGTCGTGGGGCTGTGGACCAGTGCAGTCGCGGAGGGGACGGAGCCTCTCCGTCATTTCTAGGTCCCTGGTTAACATACAATACAATCCAATACAAGAACAACTAAAACAAGCAGAAAATATTTTTTCAGTAAACTAGGTGGAAAATCAGTAGTGTCATTTCTCAGTGAGGAACTTGAAATTTTCAGCGCAGGTCAGGGGCATTTAGAGGAACTCTGGCTCAGATTTAAAATAATAGTTGAGCACACACTCTGGACAGATATGTACTCAGTAAAACAGCTCATAATGGGAGGGAACATCAATGGTATACAGTCACTGTAAGGAAACTTCTCAAGTAACCAAAGATACTGCATGATAGGTGTAAAACAAAGCATAAGGTTACAGATAGAGAGATGCTGAATGAAATACATTTGGCTGTCAAGGAGCAATGCGCGATGCCTTCAATGACTACCATAGTAGAATATTGTCGAGTGATCTTTCACAGAACCCAAAAAAATTTTGGTCATATATAAAGGCCATTAGTGGCACCAAAGTTAGTGTCCACTCCCTAGAGAATGAGACAGGAACTGAAATTGAGAATACCAAAGCAAAAACTGAAATGCTTAACTCTGTTTTCAAATGTTCCTTTACAAAGAAAAACCTAAGAGAATTGCCCCAATCAAATCCTCATACCACTGAAGAGATGAATGAAATAAATATAAGTGTCAGTGGTGTTGAGAAACAGCAGAAATCATTAAAATTGAAAAATGTTTCATGGTGCGATGGAATCCCTGTCAGATTTTGTACTGAATTTGTGACTGAGTTAGCCCCTCTGGTAACTATAGTCTACCATAGGTCCCTCAAACAAAAACTATGTCCAACTCTTGGAAAAAGGCACATGGCACACACGTGTACAAGAATGGTAGTAGAAGTGATCCACAAACAACAAAGTCCAATATCCTTGATATCAGTTTGTTGTAGAACCTTAGAATATATTCTCATCTCAAACATAGTGAGGTATCTGGAACATAATAACCTCCTCAATGCTGATCAGTATAGATTTCGGAAACATTGATCATGTGAAACCCAACTCACACTTTTCTCACATTATATGATAAAAGCTATCAAGACAACCTGGTAGATGCAGTGTTTCTTGATTTCTGAAAAACATTTGACTCAGTGCCACACCTGTGCTTATTGTCAAGAGTGCGATCATACGAGATATCAAGTGATATTTGTGACTGATTGAGGACTTTTTGGTAGGGTGAGCACAGCATGTTATCTTGGATGGAGAGTTATCGTCAGATGTAGAAATAACTTTGGGGGTGTCCAAAGGAAGTGTCTTGGGACCCTTGCTGTTCATGTTGTATGGTAATGACCTTGGAGACAATATTAATAGTAAAATCAGGCTTTTTGCAGATGATGGAGTTATCTATAATGAAGTACTATCTGAGGGAAGCTGCATAAATAGTCAGTCAGTTCTTGATAAGATTTCAGTGTGGTGTAGAGATTGGGAACTTGCTCTAAATGTTCAGATATGTAAAATTTTGCACTTCGCAAAACGAAAAAGACATAGTTTCCTATGAATACAACATCAGTGAGTCACTGTTGGAACTGGGCAATGCATACAAATAGCTGGGTGTAAGACTTGGCAGGGATATAAAATGGAATGATCACATAGGTTCAGTCACGGGTAAAGTGGGTGGTAGACTTTGGTTTATTGGTAGAATATTGGGGAAGTGCAATCAGTCCACAAAGGAGATTGCTTACAAATCACTTGTGTGACTGATTCTAGAATATTGCTCAAGTGTGTGGGACTTGTACCAGATACGAGTAACAGGGATATTGGAGAAGGAAAGTTGCTACTCGCCATATAACAGATATGCTGAGTCGCGATATGCACAACAAAAAGATTCCCACAATTGTAGCTTTCGGCCATAAAGGCCTTTGTCAGCAGTAGACACACATATACACACACATGCACACACACACACACACATACACACACACACACACACACACACACACACACACACACATACATGCATATGCAACTTGCACACACGTCTGCAGTCTCAGAGAACTGAGTGTGGTTTCAGCTCTCTGAGACTGCAGACATGTTTGCAAGTTGTGTTTGCGTGTGTGTGTGTGTGTGTGTGTGTGTGTGTGTGTGTGTGTGTGTGTCTACTGCTGACAAAGGCCTTTATGGCTAAAAGCTACAATTGTGTGAATATTTTTGTTGTGCATATCGCGACTCAGCATGTCTGCTATAAGGTGAGCAGCAACTTTCCTTCTCTAGTATTGTTACATTCCATCCTGGATTTTCCATTGTTTGATTAACAGAGATATTCAATACATTCAGAGAATTATAGCGTGAATAGTCACAGGTTAGTCTAATCCCTGGAAGACTGTCGCAGAGCTACTGAAGGTACTGAAGTGGCAGACCCTTGAAGACAAATGTAAACTGTCCTGAGAAATTCTAAGGTTTCAAGAATGGGCTTCAAATGATTACTCTAGGGATATACTACAACCTCCTACATATTGCTCACATAGGGATTGGGAGGATAAGATTAGAATAATTACTACATGCACAGAGGTATTCTAACAGTCATTCTTGCCATACTCCATACCTGAATGGAACAGGAAGAAACCCTAATAACTGGTACAATGGGACATACCCTTTGCTATGCACCTCATGGTGGTTTGCAGATGATGGATGTAGACGTAGATAAAAAAAATTAATTCAGTCATACATGTCAAGTGCTTCTATGTGTGTTTTAGCCTTTTGGCAAATTTTAATGCCATCATACATGTAAGCTTACACATTTGAAAGTATTTAACTTTAATTCTGTTTGTATTATTAGCTACTTTTAATGCCCTCATAAATGTAAGCTTATGCATTTGAAAGTGTTTAACTTTAATACTGTTTGTATTATTTTTCATAAAAAATGAAACAGTCACCATACAGATGACGATGGTGAAGTTTGGTTGGAGGGGTGTTCAACTGGGCAATTATCAGCGCCCGTACAAAATTCCAACATTTGCTTAGTCCAGTCTTGCCACTTTCATGAATGATGATGATGAAGTTATGAGGACACCACAAACAACCAGTCTCAAGGCAGGTGAACATCCCTGACCCTGCCGGGAATCAAACCCAGGATTCCATGCTCAGGAAGCAAGAATGCAACCATGAGACCACGAGCTGCAGACAATCACCATACAGTTACTGTAAAATGTGTTCTATGTCTTTGTACATTGTACACCATAAGATGCCAGGGACTATAAACAAAAAAAATAAAGACAGCATTATGCCTGATAATCTTTTTAGAATGCCAGTGGGAAAAGGGAATGTTGATGGTCAAGGTACAGTGGCGATCAAGTGGCTTTATTTAGAAGGACTGCATGATGAGAAATTAATTAGTGTCATTTGTAAGTATATGCAAAGAGAGCAAAATGAAGATACAAAACTGAAATAATCAAACAGCAATATAATTCAGATGAATACCAAGGAGAAAGACATTATTACATTACTCACAAATCATTAGATAAGTTAGACTGGAAACTATGTTTCTATGAATAACATATAGACAAATTGATTGACTATTTACATAAGAGCTAAGCCCACTATGGGATCAGAAAAATGGTGGCTGAGTTTCATTAAACAGAAAACTTGTAGAGAAAAGTAAAGAGAAAAGCGTTCGCATCTGCCCCTGGAAACGTCTTACAGTTTAATCTGATTTTGAAGTCTCTGTGTTGTTATAATAGTTTCAATCTGACACCTTCCAATGTCCCCAGATCACTTCCATTTGTACAGTCTTCTTTCTTGATTCTTAAACCAAGTGTTAGTGATGATTAAATTATGCTTTGAGGAAAATTCTACTCAACAGCTACCTCTTTCATTTCATTTCTGCAGTTCACATTCTCCTATTATTTTTTTCTTCTCTTAGTTTTCATACTATTGAATTCCAGACACCATCACAATTAAATTTTTATCTTCTTTAACTATCTGTAACATTTCCTTTATCTCATCAAACACACTTCCAATCTCTCCATTGTTTGAGAAGCTAGTTGGTATATCAACTTGTATTACTGTGGTGGGTGTTGGCTTTGTATCTATTTTGGCTAGAATAATGTGTTCACTATGCTGTTCATAGTAGCTTAATTGTATGACTGTTTTCTTATGCATTTTAGACCTACTCCTACATTACCACTATCTGGTTTTGTGTTGGTAATACTGTACTGAACTGACCAAAAGATGTATTCTTCTTACCACTCCTCTTTTAAATTCTCTAACATACCTACCTGATTGAGGGATCTGTCTTGTAGAATGCCAGTTTTATTTTGTTTCTGATAACAATATCCTGCTGAGTATTCTCTTCATTGAGACATTGAGATCTGTCTTGGGGGGGGGGGGGAGGGGCTATTTTAGCTCCAGTATATTTTAGCAAAGAAGGCCATCATCATTGAGGCACATAGTAGAGCTGCTTGCCCTTGGGGAGCTGTAGTTTCCCCTTGTTTTCAATTATTCACAGTGCAACTACAGCAAGGCCATGTTGGCTAATGTTACAGGGCCAGATCACTCATCCAGACTGATGCCCCTGCAATTGCTAAAAGCCGCGTGGGGTAGCCGTGCAGTCTGAGATGCTTTGCCACAGTTTGTGCAGCTAACCCCGTTGAAGGTTCGAGTCCTCCATTGGGCATGGGTGTGTGTGTTGTCCACAGTGTGAGGTAGTTTAAGTTAGATTGAGTAGTGTCTAAGTGTAGGGACTGATGACCTCAGCAGTTTGGTCCCTACTAAAAAAAAAAGTGCTAAAAAGACTACCGCCACTCTCCACAGAAGATGCACCTCCATTGGCGTTGCACATATGGTATGACTGTATTGTTAAAGAATACAAGCCGCCACACCTCAGCAACCTGTATGGTTCATCATGGTTCATATAAGAAAGTGAAAGCTAGGTCAAGTAAAAATTGCAAGGGAGTCATTTAAGAGCAAAGAGGAAAAAGAGTTTTGTGATGAATCACAGAGATAGGGCACACACTGATCTGTTCAGCGAACTTTGTAAGACCAATGCAAATACTTCCAGATGTTCTCAAATAAACGTAATGCTGCTAGCTCTCTCACAAATAACAATATTTGGATGTACATTGCATTTAGCTTTACTATAGCACCTATCTTTACAGTCTTTAGTTGAATAACAAGCAGCCATAGTTATCACTATAATGTATAATTCTTTATTAGTCCATAGAACCAATATCCCAGTTCATTGTATCTTTCTTTCACTGATTATCCCTTTTTTTCTGCAACTCAGAAGATTGTTTGCAGCATCTAAATGCTGCCTGCTCTCTCTCTCTCTCTCTCTCTCTCTCTCTCTCTCTCTCTCACTTATAGTATCTTGTATATTAGACAATGCTTTATTCCAGTCTTCTATTGCTCATTTGTGCTTCTGATGCATTTGGCAAGCATCAGACATCTTGTTGCTCTATAGACCTTTACCAAATCCATGTTGTTAAAGATTTTGCTAATTTATGGAACTGTTTTTAGGGTAGAAGCATTGGCAAGTCATGATGTTAGAGTGAGTATCAGTGAGTATCTGATGCTTTTAAGATAAATTATTGTTGAACAGTATTTACAGACCATATTTTTCACTTTTACTTGGAGCAAAAAATGACTGTGATTGACAGATAGTCAGACCAAAGAACTCACCATCACAGTGCTACAACATTAAGTACGACAGCTAGGTTATCAATACATACTTCTGTTTTTTGATTTAAACCTGAAATTCCGAGTTCATCTCCACCACATTACATCCAATATATATTTTCAATTAAGAGTTGGTGGCTCAGTATTCTCCTGTCTTAGTTGACATAAGTCTTTTTGTTAGGTTGTACCACACAATGGGCCCTCCTTGTGTGATGAGAACTCCACTGTTGGAACATCTAGTTGTTACTCCCATAGTCAGAATCATAATAGACAAGCATTGTTGAATCGATAGCAAGAAATATATAACACAGGTCAGTAAATGAGTTTTGCTATTTGGGGAAAAAAATAACTGATTATGGTTGGAGTAGAGAGTGTAGACTGGCAATGGCAAGGAAAGCATTTATGAAGAAGACAAATTTGTTGACATGGAGTGTAGACTTAAGTGTCAGGAAGTCTTTTCTAAAAGTATTTGTATGGAG